>NW_003852632.1:1885458-1887026 GCF_000181295.1 Otolemur garnettii
TAAAGTCTTCATCTTTCTTTATGGCTGCACAGTATTCCATGGTGTACATATACCACAGTTTATTGATTCATTCGTGGATCATCATATTCCCGAGTTGAAATAACTGCTAATATTTCAAAAAATAAAATATCTGTACTAATCAAAATTTGTTTGGATTCTATTTTATCAAACAAGAATATTAGAAAAAAAATCTTCAATTGCATCCATTGTACAAAAGAAACAACTTTTGTACCACATCTAAATTAGGGAGAATATATTCTAAGAATAAAGAATAACCCTTTAACAAAACAAATGAATTTATGAAAAACTTGCTACATTGCCTATATTGTTTTCATTTCATTACAGAGTTAAAGAAAAAAAAATCAACTTTATCGCAAACTTATCACTACTCAACTGACATTCTTCTCCACTAAAAACTATTTGCTCAATAGACTGTCCAAAATTTGCAATTAACAATGTAAAATAATGCAAGCAATCCCATTATTCTAACTATTAGGCATAGTGAACAACTAATTCTGTTTTGTCTTGTTTCATACATAATTTTGATTTCCAAAGTAAATCTCAATAATTCCCTTGCCTGGATTTTGGAGATTTTGAGGCTTGCTTGTTTGCCAGCTGAACTCAAGAAAAACAATCATTCTGATTCCTGGATTTCAAAAATAAACCCCTACCTCCCTGCAGTTGCCTGTAGCCATTCATTCCCTATTGTCTCCTTTTCTTTTCCCAGCAGCAAAATTGCAGTGATTTCCAAAGGTACTAGGCCTTGATGTGTTAATGTTTCTTTCAAAAATCTTTGCTTCCTTTACATGTGTCTGCACGTGTGTTTATGCATAGAATTTAAATGTTTTATATTACGTGTTTGTATCTTTTTACAAAATTGGCATCACATTGTGATCATTTGGTCTGAATTCCTTTCTGAGATACTTCTAAGTGGGGTGAAAATTGGCCATTACATGTCTGTTTGTTTTCCCTTTTCAGAAATTGTCTTCCTAAGCGATTATGTTAGACATTTCCTATGATCCTTCTAGATTTTTGTTTGCAATCACCAAAATACACAAGAGGATAGACATAAATGTTTTAGCAAAATCAGAACGCAGAGTTTTATCTACAGAGGTAGGAATGTTTCAGAAATGGCATCTTTCTAGAAAGTATAACCTGAGTGAGCTGCACTGTTTAGGAGCACTGCCATCATCTTAATCACAAAAAAATGTTTTCATGATTACTCTAGTTACTTGTAATTCACCTGCCTAGGTTTAATAAATTTGCCTGAAAAATAAAATGTTTAATTCTGTGATTTGTGATGTGGTTTAAGGTCCCTATAGTTTCATGAATGGTGTTTAAACAGTTCAAATTAAAATGTAATCACTTGAGAACTAGATTAAATTATGTATCACCAGTTTCTCTTCATAGTTCCAAACTCACATTGTCTTTGAAATTGAATATTAAATTGCCCCTGGTGAGCATTTCTTATCTTTTATCAACTTCTATGGGTATCCAGTAAGCTTAAAAAAAAAAAAAAAATCACACCAGGGCGGCGCCTGTGGCTCAAAGGAGTAGGGCACCGGCCC
>NW_003852632.1:1887128-1888607 GCF_000181295.1 Otolemur garnettii
AAAATAAAAAATAAAAAAAAATCACACCAAATTTATTTTCTGAGAAATATCAGAGCCTCGTTCTAAATAGAAAGCAAGCTTTTTGTTCCTTTTATTTTCCTAAATAAGGATTCTATTTGGGGATGAGAAAGACAAGCAAATTCTGTCTACTGGTCACTCCATACAGATTCTACATAGCTAGAACATATTCATGCTTTATCTAAGTATATTAGCTGTCAATTTGAAGCTGAGGAACCTCAGCTTTGAAATTTGAAATTTGAAAATGAGGAATCTCATTTTTAAAGCACTTAGATCACCACGCTTTGCAGACATTGTACTTCACAAATTGAAGGTGTGTGGCAATCCTGCGCTCAGCAGTTCTACGTCAGTGCTATTCTTCCAACGACAGGGGCACACTTTGTGTCTGTGTCATATTTTGATAATTCTCACAATATTTCAAGCTTTTTCATTCTTATTTTACCTGTTGTAGTGATCTATAATTAGTGATCGTGATGTTACGATTGTAATTGTTATAGGGTGTCACAAACCACACCCACATTAAAGGGCAAACTTAGTGTCACCTGTGTTCTGACTACTTCACCAACTGGCTGTCCTCACATCTCTCTCCCTTTCCTCAGGCCTCCCTATTCCCTTAAATAAATATATTGAAATTAGGCCAATTAATAACTCTAGAATGGCCTCCAAGCATTCAGGTGAAAGAAAGTCACATGTCGCTTCCCTTAAATCAAAGGCAAGAAATAGGACTTTTTGATAAAAGCCATTCTCACTGGAACCAGGTGGTATCACATTGTGGTTTGGATTTGGATTTCCCTGATAATTAGAGCTGCTGAGCTTTTTTTTTTTTTCATGTGTTTTTTGGCCATTAGTGTATCTTTTTTTGAAAAGCTTCTGTTCATGTCCTTTGCCCACTTTTTCATGGGGTTGTTTAATTTTATTTTCTTGCTAATTTCCTTCAGTGCTTTGTAGATTATGGTCATCAACCCTTTATAGGATGCATAGCATGCAAATATTTTCTCCCATACTATAGGTTGTCTACTCACTTTATTCTTCCCTTGGCTGTGCAGAAGCTTTTTGTACTTCCAAGAACTAAAAGTAGACCTACCATTTGATCCAGCAATATCTCTACTAGGTATTTACCCAAAGGAAAAAAAGTAATTTTATCAAAAAAAGATGTGAACTTGAATGCTTACTGCAACAAAATGCACAATCGCAAAGATGTAGAAACAATCCAAGTGCCCATCAATACATGAATGGATTAATAAAATGTGGTATATGTATGCCATTAAGTACTCCTCAGACATAAAAAGGTGGTGAACTAATACTGTTTGTAACAACCCAGATGGAACTGGAGGCCATTCTTCTAAGTGAAGTATTGCAAGAATGGAGAAACAAACACCATGTTTTCTCACTATTAATTTGGAACTGATCAATCAATATACCCATGTGCACATTGGGTAGTAAAACTCAATGGAAATCAAG
>NW_003852632.1:1888627-1908778 GCF_000181295.1 Otolemur garnettii
GGTGGGAGGGGGGAAGAGGGGATGGATTAATTCACACCTAAGAGGTATATAATACACACCATCTGGGTGATGAGCACACTTAGAACTTTGACTCAAACTGTACAAAAGCAATTTGTGAAACCAAAACATTGTATACTCCCTAATATTCTAAAATTTTTTTAAAAAATGAGAAATGATTAAGCTCAGTGAAGAAGGCATCTCAAAATCTAAGATAGCCTGAAAGCTGGTCGTCTCATGCCAAATAGTTAGGCAAGTTGTGAAAACAAAAGTTCTAAAGGAAATTGAAAGTGCTATGTATTCCCTTGAATACAGGAATGGTAAGAAAATGAAATAGCCTATTGTTGACATGTTGACCAAAGTTCAAGTGGTCTGGATTGAAGATTAAACCAGCCACAACATTCTGTTAAATAAAAGCCTAGTGAAGAGCATGGCCCTAATTCTCTTGAATTCTGAGAGGTGAGGAAGTTTTAGGAAAAAAGTCGGAAGCTAGCAGAGGGTGGGTGGTTCATGAGGTTTAAGGAAGGAAGTCATCTCTATAATATAAAAATACAAGGTTCAGCAACAAGAGCTGATCGAGAAGCTGTAACAATTTTTTTGGAAAATGTAGCTAAAATAATTAATGAAAGTGGCTACACTAAGCAACAGATTTTTAATATAGATAAAACAGCCATCTTGGACTTAGAAGAAAATGCCATCTAGGGCTTCTTACAGAGGAGAAGTCAGTGCCTGGCTTCAAAGTCTCAAAGGACAAGCTGACTCTCCAGTTATGGGCTAATTCAGTGTGTGATTTTAAGTTGAAGCCAATGTTCATTTATTACTCTGAAAATCTTATGGTCTTTAAGAGCAATGCTAAATCTGCTCTGCCTTTACACTATAAATGGAAAAAGAAAGGCTAAATGGCACCACATCTGCTTACAGCATGATTTACTGACTATTTCAACCCACTGTTGAGACCTGCTGCTCAGAAAAAAACATTCCTTTCAAACTGCTACTGTTTATTGTCAATGCACGTAGTCACGTAAGAGAGCTAACGGAGATTCACAAGGAGATCAGTATTGTTTCTATGCCTGCTAACACCACATCCATTCTGCAGATCAAGGAGTAATTTTGCCTTGAAGTCTCATTATTTAAGAAATACATTTCAGAAGCCTATAGCTGACATAGACAGTGATTTTTCTGATGGATCTGAGCAAAATAGATTGCAAACTTCTGGAAAGGATTCACAATTTTAGATGTCATGTAAGAACATTTGTGACTCATGGGAACTCAAAATATCCACATTAACAGGAGTTAAGATGAAATTGATTCTAACCCTCAGGGAAGAATGAGGGGTTCACAAATTCAGTGTGGGAAGTAACTGTAGATGTGGTGGAAATAGTAAGAGAATTAGAATCTAAAGTGGAACTTGAAGATTTGACTGAATTGTCCTATGATAAAATTTTAGTGTCTAAGGTGGTTCTCATTGTTGTTGATCAAAGAATGTGGTTTCTTGAGAAAGAATCTACATGTGGTAAAGATGGTGTGAATGCTGTTGAAATGACAAAAAGGGATTTAGAATGTTATCTGGACAGTTGATAAGGCAGCATCAGCGTTTGAAAGGATTGACTTCCATTTTGAAAGAAGTTCTACTGTGGGTGAAGTACTATCAAACAGTACCACATGCTATGGAGAAAATTTTTGTGAAAGGAAGAGTCAATTGACGTGGAAAATTTCACTGTCCTCTTTTTTTTGTAATTTCCACAGGTACCCCAACCTGTAGTGCCCACCACCCTGATCAGTCAACAGCCACATCAACATTGAAGCAAGACCCTCCAGGAGATAACAATTATAACTTGCTCAAGACTCAGTTGATTGTTTGCATTTTTAAGTTATTTTTCAATGAAAACACACACATTACTTTTTAATCATAATGCATTGCACACTTGAGAGACCACAGTTCAGTGTAAACATAACTGGTATACACACTCAGACGCCCAAAAACTCCTTTGATCACTTTATTGCATTATTTCCTTTAATGTGGTGATCTGGAACTAAACCTGTAAAATCTCCATGACTTCATTTTCTCAGGTTGTATAGATGAGCAGAGTAATATCCTTCAGATTCCAAAAAGCCTAGTCTGATCCCAACATGTTTTCCATAGTTGTGGGAGGTTGAAGAATGAGGTAGTAGACATGCATCATGGGATCTTCTGGCATCCCATTTTATAACAAATCTAAGGTTAGGCTATTGTTATTATATTATTCAACTTTCTCAAGCAGTGCCTACATCTCTGTGCCCTCTAAACTGCTCTTCCCTGCTTTCTATTAGTACAAAGAAATTTGAAGAGAATCAACTATTCCAGGCAGTTCTAAGAATAATTGTGTTGGTGGCTTTTAGGTTTCTAGAATGCTTAGAGTCTAACAGGAATAATTTTGGCCTGAAAATTGAGCCCAGGATCCACTCAAAATAAAGCAAGTGATCAGGGCAGCCTCACAGTCCTCTTTTGTTCGTGTATCCCCCAGCTTGCTTATTCTCTCAGATCTAGATGACATTTTACTAGGCACTTTGAATATTGAATTAATTAAGACCCAATGTCAATCCTCACCTAGGTTCTCCTTCAGACCATGTAACTCACTAATAACTCATATTCATATTATTTATCACCTTCTTCTCTTTGTCCTTCAGGATAGTACTACACAGATGGCACTTGGATCAGTGCCTCTGACCAGGAGTGTCTGCCATCCTTTCTGCAGTGCCGGGCCTGGGGCCCTCACCCTCTATGACTTTTATTTTATGCCTCGTACTAAACGTGGTTGTTCACAATGGTTCTTAGAGCCAAGTTCCTTCAAGTGCCTGTGTTTGGGCATTACAGGGGTAAGGACAGGGTTAATGAAGGAGCTTTATCCCAGTGGAAGCATGTAGTTGAAGGTTTGCTTGTTCTGAGTCTGTTTACTGTGACAGAACAGGTGTAAAGGAGAAGGAAATCCTGCCCTTGGTGCAGAAAACCCATTCAACATTTGATGTGCCTGGAGCTGTGGAGGAAGAGCCAGAGGAGCATTTGCAGATTGACTGAGGCTCATTGCCAGCTTGCACCCAAAGGTGAGTTTCCTTCTGGGAATACAGCTCTGGAATGGGACCCAACAGCCTCTTGATGCTGGATTAGACATCAGAGGCCTGGTCACTTCTAAGGTTGTGTGTAATTTCTAGCTATGTCCCTTGTGGTGCCGGTAAATGGAGTGTTTGACAATATTGGGGAAGACTGAATTACAGGACTGGGATTTTCTCATAATTCAGCCATTCAGTGACTCAATTTTTGATGTAACTACAAATAAATTTGGGAAGGCTTCGTAAAATCTCTCTCTTTTTTTCTTGACAAGAAATGAAAAAGAGACTCTGACTTTTGGAAAAGAGTACTCTATGTTGGGGGTTATTATTTCCTTTTTTTTTCTTTTTATCCATTTTTTCTTTTTTTTTTTTTTTTTAGAGGGATTCACCTTTATATCATTCTCTTTCCTTGGCTAGAATGAACACATAAATCATTGTGAAATGATGTTTCCCAAAAGATACTAGGTTTCAGGCTAATGTAGCTGAATATCTTAGGCTTGCCTTTCAAAGAAATAAATTAACCAAGAACTGGATTTTTGGTAACACTTAGGCATTATACATAGGATATTTATTTTTAAAGAATTCTGCTGAAAGCATTTTGTTTTCATCAGCCCTCCTCTCGTCCTCCTTTCCTCCCTTTCTTTCCTTTTCCTTTCCTCCTCCCCTCCCTTCTCTCCCTTCCCTTTCTCCTTCCCCATCCCCGCCAAAGTGCATACACAGGTTCTTTCAGGAGCTAGGACATTCTGTACTACTGAGCTGTTGTTTTTCATTATTCATTTGGTTTCTGTAATTTTCCATGTACAAGGTGCTTTCACTTTTTAAAGATGGAGAAAAAAACAATGTTGTCAGTCTCAATAAATCTGCATCCAGAGAGAGTCACTTCCTATCAAGGTTTCAAAAGCTGTTCATGGTTTTCCGATCTGCTGTCCCTGCTAATCAACGTTGATGTTTCACATACGCAGGACACAAGATGCCAACTTCTGAACCAGCTCTGTGCTGTGTTCCATTTTAGGAATGAGAACCTGGATTATTTATTTAAAACTGTATAAAGTCCTCTTGTTAAGCTGCTGTGTGTGAAAAGCAGAGCCTGGTTGGAGCCACGTGGGGAAAGCCTGGGCAAGAAGACAGACAACAAGATTCTGTGGGAAAGGGGAGAGCAATTTTATTTCCTGCTATAAATTAAATAGCTTAATTTAACCCTCCACCAGTAACATGATAACCAATTAATACATTAACAGACAAGGATTATGCAGTCTGGTTTTAGAAAATGGAAACTAGGAGTCAATTCCACTTAAATGCTCTCTCTTCTGTTTTTTTTTTTTTCTTTCTTGTAGCCAGAACCAAGTGCTTATGGTCTGACCTAAGGTAAGAACTAAAAAGTAGTGATTAACCCATTTTGTGTAAATTTTATTTCTCCCAGTTCAAACCTTAGTATTATTTTATTTTTTATTCTAAAAACTGATGTAGGTGGAGGTGGCCCAGCTCATTTTATCTACACAGCATCACCATTCATCCATGCAAGGGGTGACACATTTTGTAGTTGCTTCCCAAAGGTTTTAAAGAACATTTTTATGTCCAACTTGCATTACTTATTGCTATCTAATGTGTAATAATATGTAATTTACCAAATCCCAGCTTTTAAGGCACTTTAAAATCAAAGTAAAAGCTACATATGTTTGGAAACTAATGTATGTTTAAAGATGTAATTGTGATAATCTTACCACTTAATAATAACTATTGAATTGGGGTTCATCTTCAGCATTCACACTGCGAGTGGCTTGGAATGACCAGAAGTGGAATAGAATTGCACTTGAGTAGTGTAAGAAACAAAGTAAAATTGCTCCTTGAGCATAGAGCAACTACATCCAGCCAAAGCATCCACATATTTGGGGTGGGGGAGGAAGTAAGCCTAATATTCTCGAGACAATGGATGTGATTAAATATGATTAGATATGATTGCTTAATTCTTACAAATGTGGAGCCTGATGAAGACCAGCTTTTCTCGAGTCCCACTGATTTAATTTGGGCATACTGTAATTTGCTGGGCTGGAGTAGAAACAGTAATTCCACAAGGCCATCATAAGCTCATTAGAAACACACTGGGAGCACTTAAAGCCCTACAACCCACAGCCTTTTGTGTCAGTTTCATACTTATCCTCCTGTCCTGCATGCCCCTTACTACTCCATGCTGCTGATAGTATGGCTGTTTTCAAACACATCCCAGAAAATGAGAGGTAATTTTTAAAGCAAGATTTATGTCACCAAGAAACATAGAAAACCAACATTTCAGGGGTGTGCAGCACACTGTAAGGATAAAAAAAAAACACCCAACCTTCTCATGTAGTGTTAATCCTGGTAAGATTGGTTGGCTGTTAAGTACTATATAGCACAACTAATCACCACCTCAAACATCCGGCACAATAGAACACAAGTAATTATTCTCCCTGAGCTGCTATTGTTTCCTGCTTCAGCCTTGCCTGGACTAATAAAAGGTTTAATTTTAAATTGTGCTAAGGAAATGTCAGCCGTTACAAAGAAATACAATATTCAGTGCTTTGCTCACCACGAGGAAAAACATACAAGGAATTAGACCTTAATAGACTGAGTGAAGCCTAAACGAACCTAAATCACCAACCCCCACCTCCCCACCCTGATTGATGGGACCACATGAAAGCAGCCTGGGTTCCAACATTTTCACCTTTCAGATGAGAACGTTCTGATAAGGTGCGAGAGCTCTGGTTAGGAGTTACGTGTGTGCCTGGGCTTATGATATCAGTTGCGCACAGTGGATGATGTAGTTCAAACATGGGCGTTTATTCTGATGTTTCACAGGAAGAGTGGGGGAGGGGAGGGGAACGTGAGAACAGGGCTTAAAGGCTTCCTGCGTTCACATGTGCCCCTCTCTTTTCACTTTTACTATCTTCAAAAAAACTAAGATAAAATTTCAATCCAAAACTTGTTTTTGAAGGTAGAGTTTACTAAGAGAAAAGTGCTACGGACCATGTGAATATACGGAGAGAGACAATTCTGCTGAAATCTTCTACACTGTGGATTTTGCAACTCTTAATTTGACTCAGCTTTCAAACAGAATCTATATTATATATACATATATATGGAAAGCGTACATGTTAATCAACTAATATTTTCACATGATATTGTTCTAAAACACCAAAACACCATGGAAATTTGGGGAGAGTTGATTCTTTGTTTCTTTTTTAATCTATCTGAAAACATATGTTAATTACTGTTACTTCCTTGTATTAAGTATTATGGTTGCTTCAAATGTATTAAATAACATATTTTATTTTTCCTGAAAGAATTCCAATTTTTTTTTTTTTTTTTTTTTTTTAAATCAGATGCAGTATTGTGAAATAGCTGGGAGGCAGTTTCATGCTGGACCATGTAAAAAGCTGGGACATTGGAAACAGTCCAGGGGCTCAGATTTTGGCTCCATGTTGGACAAGTCACTTTACCACTCTGGGAAAGTAAAATGAAGGTAGTAATACTTTCTGGCTGGCAACAAGGATGATAGAAGATGGATATCCTCTGTAGAGTGCCTACTACAATCCCAGGCACACAGTTCATGTTCAACAAATTATAGCTCTGTAGGGGAAGAAAAATAATTTTCTCTCTATCCCTTAGTTCTTAGTTGAGATGGACCCTAGTAACAAAAGGCATATTAATAAGAGAAAAACAAACAGAAATTAAATAACATGTATACCTCATGTTTACGTAGGAGATAATCAAGAAAAATGAGAGGGAGCTTTGAATTTAGTCTTAAATATCACTGTCTGCTGAAACAAAGAGAGAAACATATAGGGAAGTCCAGAAATGGAGAGGGAGCATAAAAAGTTTTTAAATCAGTGCCTTCTCCATTGACAGGAGTGATTTAGAATCATCCTTCTCTTTCTGGTAGGCACCCTTGCAAATAAAGATTTCCTTTATAGTTTTACATTTCTCTTAGAAAAGGGTAACTTCTACTTTTGTGTTTAGAGCTTCTCCTAAGTCTGCAGTTTCTCAAAATAATCAGCTCAAAATAGACCTTACACCAAAGAGGTATTTTTTTTTTTGGTGGGGGGAGGGTAGCATAGTCTGGTCTCTTACAGGCACATTTGGGAGTGGCTGATTCTGATCTTGTGTAACTCCAATCAAAATAGTTAATAGGCCATTACATGGCATGGGTTATGGCTTAGACTTCTTTCCCCTCTTCCAGGCATTCAGTACACTGCCAAAAGAATTATTTTTCCAAAACCATGTGTCAATATAATTTTCCTACTCAAAGTTGTTTGTCTATAGCCACAGTTTTTAAGCATTTCTTATTAGGTACTCTTTAAAAAAACCCTACATATTAAATGAGTAAAAAAGCACTATTTTAGTAGTGTGAACATACTTCATAAATTTAACTTTGTAACATATACTTATGGGGCAAGAACATAAGAAAAACAAGGCTCATTTAATAAATATCATAATTTTAATGTATTATGTAATGATTTAAAATTGACAGCTAGGAATTATGGTGAATTCTTGTATAAGTCTCAGTATGAAAGTTATTTTAACTTTTGTTTGTACAGAATAGAGACAGTATTGATTCTGTAGTTATGAAGGACAGGTATTTTTTATATACTAGTTTATTATCTCATGGTATAAGTAATTGATCTGAAAGCTTGAAAGGAAGATTGGTAAATTTTGTTTATTTTTCAATTTTTTACAGGTTTTCTGCATTTTAGAGGGAATCATCACCTGAATCTTGAATTTCTAATTTAGTTTTAGAGACAAAAATTCTATAGTTTTCATACACATTATCAAAACTTATTCTGATAAGTGTCACAGGGTTCTTTACCCATTCTTGTTTCATATGTTAATATGCATATTATATTCTTAACTTTTGAGATTTTTCATTTGGTAGAGTATTTTGGCTTCTACCTCTACTTTTGCCTCAGAAAAAAAAAAAAAACCACCCAACTTATGAATCTTGAAAATTAGAATGTTTTTGTGCCACTTTCTTGCATGTTTATAAATGTTTGGGTAGGTAGAAAATTCCAAGGACACTGTTTCTTTCCTCCGACTCTATCTTCCAATTTCTAGCATTGCAAATGGGAAATCTAGTAACAGTCTGACTATTTTCATTTGTTAGGTTCCTCTTTCTCTCTCAAAAAACTTACAAGACTTCTTGGAATTCAGAACGTTACTGGTTTATGTCTTTCTGCTATAAATTTTAACTGGCACCTGGTGAGCTCCTTCTATGTGAAAATTTAAGCTTGGCCACTGAGAACACTTTCAGTTTGGTCCCTGGGCTCCCTGGACTGGCCCAATCCTTTGGGGATTTTTGAGCACTTCCTTGCTTTCTGGCATGTCAAGATGTTCTAAGCTAATCTAACTGAGTAGGAGAAGCTGCAGCCCTGCTTCTGGAATCAGCTAGAGCCCTGGTTCTGCAAACTGGAAACGGTGTTAGAAACCAAGATCAGGGTACTGGGGTGCCTCTTGCTGTAGAAGTGAGACTGCTTCTATATCCTCATGGTGAATAGAGCAATGAAGCTTCTACCCACCAAATTTACACAACCATTTGTCATTATGTCCATATGCACCTATCTGCTTCTGTATTAAGCTGAACATGACTTCATACTGATTTCTCTGGTTCTGATGCAGTGCCACATGATTTATTCTGGGTTTTTCCTTTGCTTTTCTAAATTCCCTCTCCAACAGTAAGAAATCCAGCTCCTACCACCCCCCATGTATTAGTTTGTATTTTCAACCCCAGCATACTTACACAACGGTTTTGAAATTTTTAGCCTCTCTTTCAGAAAATTATCCTTCAATTATTGTGATTTTTTAAAAAAGAGAAGTATTTTAAACAATCCTTCAAGAACAATTTTGTTATTTGAATGTCAACTATTTAGGCTTACAGATAAACAATAATCTTTTTATCTAATGGAAGAATATTTTGTTCATAGAGAATTGTACTGAGTTTTTTATTTTTTCTAAGTATTAATATTGGTATTTTAACACAAGACAACTAATAATATTTACAGTGACAGAAATCCTGGAAGTTACTGCAGTGATCACAAATAACTTGAAGAACTTCAACTTAATGGCCACACGTAATGAAATGAGCAGGTTATGTGGTATTAACCAGTGCTGTTCTAAAAGGTGGCATCTTAATTATTATTACCTTTAAAAGTAGAACCATTTGGATACATTTATGAGTCAATTTTTCCTTTTCTTCTACTGTTTTTCCATCATATCCTCTGTAATGTGAACAGTGAATTTGTTGGGAGATGACCACAGGGGTGCCAGGGTGGTTTCTGAGTAATTCATGAGTTCTAGCTTGTAAGGTCATGTATGCATTTTGGAGGCTCTTTGATATTACTGGGTTATAATTACATGTGTAAAACATTTTCTTTATACTAAAATACCATGATACATTGTTCTTTGGAAATTATGATTTCTAAACTATGAAAATATTATTAGTCATCAATAGGTTAGATCTGATGAATCACAAGAAAAGTCTCATGTTATAGTTCCTTCTCTAGTTGCATATGTGTTAAGCATCCCAGAAAATAATACACCTGTGTTTTAATGTCATATAAAACAGGAACAAAGGATGTTCTTATCTTGATTGAATTAACAGTTTGCGTCATCTAATAGGTGACTCATAGAAGATTTATGCTATTTAAGTAGCAGGAAGCTTACTTACTAAGTGCCTTAATTTAAAATATGTTTTCAATAACATTGTTATTCAGTTCTTATAGTCAGAAATTTATATTTTCATGCACAGCAAATATATATTAGAAAATGATGTTATCACTTAGTAAGAACTCCTTGCAAAATTCACTTTATAAAAGTTGGTGGAGTTGGGCATGGTATATTGTAATTAAAGATAAATGTGAAGGACATATAAAAGGATCATAATTATTTGACTGTGAATGATTAGGAGTGGGATAAATGTGGGTTAAATTTTATTAGGCCAACATTAGTTGAATGACCAAGTGATAGAAATGTTTGATTTGCCATTTCTTCTTAAAACTCACCCAACTTACAAATTAGCTCTGCAGTTAGTTTACATTTCTCAGTTTTAAACAAAAATGCATATTTAACTGTAAGGGTAATTATTGTACCTCACAGAACAAAAAAAAGGTAGCATTTATAACATTTCTTAAAAATGTTATATTATATGTTTTAAAAATAGCCTTAATAGGTCCCCACTTTTCCTGAAATTGTTTGAATATACATGTTTACAATAGAATGTTTTAACAGTGGTGACTATAGCACTGTCAACTTTCTAATCAATAATTTTTTTTCCATCAGAAATTTCAATAATTGCACAGAGAGAGTCAAATCTATATCCCACGCCAGCGGTTCTCAACCTGTGGGTAGTGACCCACAAGAAGCATTCCATATTGTATTTCTAACAATCACATTGAACCCCATAAATGTATATGGGTATGATTTAATAAAAATTAAATTGAAAAAATAAAATAAATTTCAATTTAAGTGGCATCTGAATAAAGTGTTTTGGGGAACTCAAAGTACTCCACAGAACTTTCAGAATTCACGGTACATATTTCAAAAGCTACTTGTAGAATTAAATCCAGATTCCTCGCACTCTTTTCAAACTCATATTTCTCTGGCACCTGACACATGGCTATTCTCCTGTCCTGTTATTTTCAAGGACTTTTAGTCATTGCATGTTCTTGACTTCATATTCATTTTCATTTGGATACTGTAGAGGAGAAGAAGTTATCATTGCTTCTCAGCTTAGGTTCATGGCTAAGGCCCCTATAACTAAAGGAGGATTAATAAAAGATACAAATTTTCTTAAATTTTATGTGGCATGGAGCTTTCCTATAGAAATGAAGACTCAAATAAATAGGTAAACTTGTTTTTTTATATACTAAGTTTGATGAAGACATGAAAAGTCATAGAAAAGTATAATTGAAAGAAGAGGGTATCAGCTGATGACATTAAGCCGGGGGAGCTTATCAAGGCCTGTTTGTTTAGATTTCTCTCTGTGTCCCTGTATCTCCAAAGATAAGAATGCTTCTTCCCTCCCAATAGGGAGGACACATCTCCAATGAGGGTCTTACAACCTGCTCCATAGAAAAGCCCTTCCTAGGTTTCATGACCTGTGAAAGGGGAGAACAGCTTTTGCTGTTTTCTCAAATGTGAAGGTGCCATATTTTGGGGCAGTATGTCCATCTTGATTCTCATCAGTGGCAGTCCCCTTCTTCCTATGTGAGATACGTGTTTTCCTTCTTTGGTCTTCTTGGTAAACATTTATGCTTACTGTATTTATATCAAGTATTATGACGTGTGACAGGGAGAGATTGTGCTCTTTTGGAAAATCTCTGATTTCCCCTCCCAGAGTCAGGTGATTTTACTCTCTGTGTTCCCTCAGCACTCTGTGTCTCCATTGGTAGAGAAAACATATATTCTCTATCCTTCCATGCCCAGAGAGGAGAAAACCTTTATGGTTCTCCACACACAGAGAGTACATGGGACATGCCTAGTGTGTGTGGTCCTGCCCGGCTACTTCATCAGTGTCTGCTGCTGACTGGGCCACTTTTCAGTGCTGAACACAATGGGAGATGATGTGGATCCACTTAAGGTCCAATTCCAGGTCTGTGAAACAGCCTGGTAGCCTCGGGAGATGTGACCATCTAGGCCAATTAGGTACCTGCAGGGCATGCTTTATGCTGTAGTGGACAAAATCTATATTGAGGGTGACTCATGCCTTGGTTGCTTATTATTAATGCAATATATTTTACTAAAATCTCTGCACATCACTGAGGGCAGGTGATGCTTAGCCAGATTAATAAATTCATACCTAATTTTTCATTTTTTTTTTTGCTATCCTTTAACACACAAAAAAACTAACAGGAGATTTCTTTTGCCCTAAACCAGGGTACATGTGAAGCACTCCTTCTGGGAGAATGGACTGTAAGAAGGCAGATCTTCTTCCTGACTGACATTGCTTGCCAAGTCAAGCTGGGCTGGAGGACAGCTCCCCTTTGCCCCAACATGGGAATGTGTGTAGAGCAGTAAATTCCAGCCAGACATAGAAAGTCTGCTAAATTTTTATCAGAAGAGATGTAGAATTGCCTGTGACTAATGTCACCTAGTTTGGAGTAAGGTTACAACATATTTTGAAACTATTCATTAGATAACATGTGGTTATTATTATTTTTTATGTTTTATGAAAAAACATTCAGAAATTGTAAAGTAAAAACAGGTTCAAAAACCATATATTGGGCACTCTCAATGTACCAGATATTAGAGTAAGCTTCTGAATCTGAAAATAAAAATATAGTAACAGAGCTCTAACATTTATTTCTTAGTTAAAATAATTTTTTAAGCAACCTATTTCTCTTATATTAAATAATAACTAAGACGATCAAGTTTAATACTATAAGCAAAAACATGTAAACCCTTAAGTTTTAAAATGTTAGTTTTTATAGTTTTAATTATACAGTTTTAATACTTTGTGAATTATGTTGAATCAAAATAAATCATTGTAATCCTAACAGTAAGTATGATAAAGTATGTTTACCAAGAAAAAAATGTCATCTTTACTTCTGGAAAGTGATATTATAATTTAAGATTATTTCATTAACTTTTAAAAATCATAGTTCTAGTTAATCCTGGTTAAAAATCATAGATCAGAAATAGGACTCTAATTTTTATTAAATGTGATTTTTTTAAAAAAAATCTCATATTATCAACTTGCTCAGTGGACTTAGGTTTTCCATGTCTTTAGTTACCCAAGAGTAAAGAAGAGATACTAACTCATCTGTCTTTCTGATCAAAACAATAACTGCTAATACTTTGTATTTTCAGAGTGAAAATAGCACAAAGGTGCTTTAAGGATGAATTTTAGCATGGATGATAGAGAGTCTTTACCCACAGAATAATATTCAGAGGATTTCCCTTGTATTTCTAGCTTGTAGATTCCCATAGTAGGCTTAAGTCATAGTTTTCTGAATCAACAGAAAATAAGGCTTAATTAACATTTTTTTTTTTTACTTTTGGCTACTATGTAAATATAACCCCAAAGAGACTATACTGAATTCTGATTTGTGAATAAACAATACAAAATACTAATTCAACATTGTGTTTAAAAATATTTACTGATGTAAACTACTTATTACTTACCAATTAAAATTGCTTCAATGAACTTTTTTTTTCAATTTCTCACTTTTATTTCATATTAATGTCTATCCTTTCACATTCAGATTCAATGTAATCTATATAGGTGGTGTCCACAAGGGTTCATATTGCAAACTCCATATGCAACATATTTCAACAAATATTTCACACCAAAAGTGAATTGTGAGCATGTAAAATTTTTGTGAACTGGGCTGTGAAATATCAGAAGCAATATATTCTATGCAAGTTGACAGCTCATATCTGATCTGAAAATAGTATATTTTCCTTCGAATGTTGGTATCCTGTCATTTTGTGTTGCATTGATATAAACAACTATACAAGAGGAAAATCACTGTAAAAAATAAAATCTTTCCTTTATAAAAAACCAAAAAACAAAACAAAACCCAGAGCTGTTTCTATGTTTTCAACATCTGAAATTCTGGCTTCACTCTGTGAGATTGATAGTCTATTGTCAATGTTTGTAAAATGGTATATTAGTCTCTTATTGCTGTCCTAACAAATTGCTACAAATTTAATGACTTAAAACAACACAGATTTATTATGATTTATGATCATATAGGTCTAGAGGTTAGAATCCCAAAATGAGTCTCACTGGGGTAAAATCAACGTGTTGGCAGAGATGTGTTCCTTTCTGGAGGTTCTAGAGGAATGCGGCTTCATAAAAATTATTTGGTTTTTGGCCCTAAGGTTTCTGAAACAGAGCTCCTAAAACCCTTGGAATCTCCACAATGAAGAGAGTCTTTGGTATGCTGATGAATGTCTCCAGAATGGGAGTTCCCTTCACAACTTCAGGATGTGAAGAGGTCACCTGAAAGACCAAGCCTTGATTAGGAGGGTTGGGACTTTAAGCTTACCTCTGGGGAGCCCCTGAAGTGTGAACAGTCTTTTAGAACTGAGTCTTTATCCTTTGGGGTTACGCTACCCCTAGAAGTTAGTGTCAGAATTGATATATTAGATATGCAGTTGGTGTCAGAGATTTGTAGAATTGGAGCTGAAAAAGACACCATGAATTTGATGTTGGAAAATATCTTTCAGAGAAGATCCATATTTTTGCCTTTTCCATTCTCTAGAGCTGCAGCCCTCAACCCCTGGGCCATAAACTGAACCAGTACTGTAGCAGGAAACTGACACAGACAGAAGACTCCAGGCACCAGTTGATTAGAGGAAGCGGATTTATTGCAGCCAGGGGGAACTTGGAAGACCAGTGTGTCTCCAAAACCAAGCCCCTCCAACTCAATCTCTTGCCTCTTTTTTATCCACTTTTTAGGGCAAGAGTACACGTGAGGGTCATAAAACAGAGAGAGACATGACATCATCCTCAAGATCCCAGGCTCAAGGGGGAAGGTCAGATTCACCTGCATCCTTGAGACTGGTCAGGCTACCTGCCCTCAAAGGCAACAGAAGTCCAAGGAAGTTACTAGGTTATAATCTAGGCCCCGCACATGTCAAGGGATGAAGATACAAATAATAGAAATGCCTGCAGCTTGGCTAAGGCCTACACAGGGCATCTAGGACAGATTCTTTTAGCTCTGTTCTTACTTTCTTGCCTCAGTACCAGTCTGTGGACTGTTAGGAACTGGGCTGCTGCAAGAGGAGAGCAGCAGGTGAGTGAGTGAAGCTTCATCTGTCATTGTCTCCCATCCCTCCTAGATGGGACCATCTAGTGGTAGGAAAACAAGCTCAGGGCTCCCACTGGTGCTGCCTTATAGTGAGTTGCATAATTATTTCATTATATATTGCAATGTAATAATAATAGAAATAAAGTGCATGATAAATGTAATGCACTTGAGTTATCCCCTCCCACACTTAATCCTGATCCATGGAAAAACTGTCTACCATGAAACTGGTCCCTGGTGCCATGAAGTTTGGGGACTGCTGCTCTAGAGGACTCCTACTTTCTTCAGTTTATACCCTCTCCTGTCTTCAGAGCCAACAAGGGCTGGTTGAATCTGTCTGCATCATATTCCTCTGACACTGACTCTTTTGCTTCCTTCTTCCATAAAGGACCCTTGATGACTTAAGCTTACTGGTTAATCCAGGGTAATCATAAAATAAACTAATTACCAACTATGTCCCAGTTACAACTTTAATTCCCTTCTTGCCATGTAACGTATTATATACACAGGTTTCAGGAAATTAAGAATGTGGATATCTTTGGGATACTGCTATCCTGACTACCACAAGTGGTGATAGCAGGGAATATATTCTTTCACAAAAGAAGTAACCAGGGAACATAAAAATTTAATGCATATGTAAGTGTCAGGAGGTTGTCCAAATTATTTTGGGCTGCTAGAATTTTAATACATGAAATGAATACTTGAATGAGTGCAAAAGAGAGAATCCCAGCTAACCCTCATAAGACTTGGCTTCTAGTGCTCTTTTGCCCTGTCCTAATCATCTTGGCAAATCACATCAATGCTCAAGAAGCTCTTGAGAAAATGAAGTAAAATAATTCCTGTGAAAATAGATTGGATATCATATAATGCTATTCAGACACTGTGTTGTATAAATATACTACTGGCTTGAGCTTACCAAATTTGTAAAACCAAGTTATTGCGGCTCTCTGCTTCAATGCCATTGAAATTGCAGGACCGGTAAAAATGAGCAGTTCTCAAAACAAAAATTTCCCCTTTCCTTTACTCACTCTCTCCCAGCTTATAACCCTCTTACCCCAGTCAAGTTTTAGAGAAACAAAAACAAAAGGAAAAAAAAATTGGAAAATAGCAGAGAAATGGAAATAAGAGAAAGCTTATGGAGTTATTATTTTGTTTTATTCATTGAGAGAAAAAAATGATGAGAATAATAATTGTCTTCAAGAATGTGGAGTTGTATAGCAACTATAATGGTGACGAAATAAGAAACAAGAGATTTAGCCTCATAATTGGCTTTCCAAAATGAAAGTCATTAATAGTTGAAATGGAAAGCAGACAGAAATTTTCTATTTTCTCTACTTTAGAGATCTTTTGAAGAAAAAAAGAAGTATCCTTACCTTCTGTAAAGGATGTTAATTTTATAGGTAATGAAAGTAGGTCCTTACTGAAGTTTAACATTTCAGTACCAAAATATATTTGACCTTTTTCAGAAAGATTTTTAGAATGTTTAGAATGGCTATTCTTAGAATGTTATTTTTCTAAATAAATTTTAAAATCTTTTTGTCATCCTTCCTGGTAAACTTTGCTGTGATTTGGGTTAGAATTACTTTGAATTTAAAGATTATATATGGGACAAGTAAAACTTTTCAAAGTGAGGATTGCACCTAGTAATATGGCATAGCTCTGCACTGATTAGGATTTTAATATCCTCAATAACGTTTATATTTGGCCTTATGAAGTTGTTGTACATCTTTAGGATTATCCCTCAGTGATACATAGTTTTTACTGGTATTCTGAATGATATTTTGATTTTCTTCACTTTCCATAAAATATAGGATACACAATAAAACACAGACAAAGTATGTATGGAAGGATTAACATATACATAGACATCAATGTCAAGGAAATAAGAAAACTCTGTTCCTACTTCACAAATCTATCTTATGTCCCTCTGCTTAAATAACCCTCTTCATATACAGAGGTTATCATGAATTTTGCCATAATACTTCATTGCTTTTTATTATGATATAATTAGAAACCTGGAAACAATAGAATTTAGATTTTTATACCGATAGACAAATGTAGTCTTCCTTGATGCCTTCTTTGATTATATTCTATTATATCAGTGGTCCTAGTCCAATCACAGACACACACACATGTATCTCCCACTGGTTCTGTTTCTCTGGAGAAACAGAGATCCTTGCCTAATACATCCTTTTTGTAAACAATGTTGCTATGGACTTTCATGCATTTTTGTTCTGGAGCACAGAACATGAATCTAGGAGTAGATATTCTGAGTATATTTATTTTTCAATTTATTAGAATTGCCACCAGCAATTCATATATGCCAACAACAGTATATGCGAAGCTCTGATTTCTCCATATCTTCACCAATACTTGGTATCGTTTGGTACTTCCACTTTAGCTTGATAAGCATGCAGCATCTCCTTGTGATGTTAATCACAAACCATATCCCTGCTGGCCATTCGAATATCCACTTTTTATGTCCAAAGGGCTCTTTCCTTTTTATATTAGATTTCCTTTCTTTTTTTAATATGAGAGGGTTATATATTATAGATTCTAATGCTTTATTTTAAATGTTTTTCCCTATTCTGCAGCTTGTTTTTACATTGGTTCTTTTCTATCTTTAAGAAACAATTTTATGGCTCGGCACCTATAGCTCAACTGGCCAAGGCGCCAGCCACGTACATCTAAGGTGGCGGGTTCGAATCCCCAGCCCGGACCCGCCAAACAACGATGGCTGCAACCAAAAAATAGCTGGGCGTTGTGGCGGGTGCCTGTGGTCCCAGCTACTTGGGAGGCAGAGGTAGGAGACTCGCTTGAGCCCAAGAGTTGGAGGTTGCTGTGAGCTGTGATGCCACGGCACTCTGCCCAAGGGGACAGCTTGAGGCTCTGTCTCAAAAAAAAAAAAAAAAGAAACAATTTTATCCTATACAAACTTATCAATGTTCTCCTTTATTGCTATGGCTGCATGTACATGATTTAGGAAACCATTTCCTACCTTGAGATCTCAAATATATTATTCAATAATATTACCTAAAATGTTTATGAAATAATATATTATTCAATAATATTACCTAAAATATTTATGAAAATATTAATTGAATTAATGGAATTTATATTTTTATATGTCATGAAGCATGGGCCTGACTTTAGTTTGTTTTACATGTTACTCAATTGCCTAAACTATTCATTAGAATGACCATATTCTCCATTGCTCTATCATACTCCTCTGTCATACATCAAAGCTGTATAAGTGTGTGGGTCTACTTCTTGGATGTCTATCATCTTCTGATGTTCTACTTTTTTTTTTTATATCTGCTTCAGTTTTATAATATGTCAGTATATCTTGAGTTTAAAAACTCTCTGTTTGATTTTATAAGAGTGTTTTGGTTACTATTGTTTTCACTTTTATTTAAAAATTGCTGTGTCAAGTCCTGCAAGAAAAGCAAAAAAAACAGTATGGAATATGCAAGAAAAGCAAAAAATACAGTATGGAATATACAAATATATCATGGGAGAACTGGTGTCTTCATAATATTTTTTTCTTATATCCGTGACTATGGCATCTCTCATTATTTACTTAAGTTTTCAAAAGTGTTTCTTTTTCAGCAAAGTTTTAAACTTTCTCAATAGAGTTCACTTTTTTGTTCAATTTATTTCTATGTAATTAATAGTATTGATACTGTTGTAAATCATTATTTTCCAGGTATAAGTTATAGCATAGAGAAATAAAATTGAATTCTGTCTCACTATCTCATTAGTTATAATACTATAATCTCTTAGACATTTTGCTACTTAAGTTTCCCAAATGATAGTGTAAAACCCTGCAAATATATTTGTAGGAGTTCACAATGTTGCCATTTAATTCTCTCAGAAGTGGTGAGGTTCAAATAAATTCATGGTTATTGTGTATATTTAGGTAATTTAAAAAAATATCTCTCCATACTGTCCATATTGGAATATTTTAAATTCAACTTGTATTTTTTTGGCATTTATAATTTAATAAGTAACCTGCTTAACATTTTGTAATAATTTTTAAAAATATACCATATCATCTTCCTTATCCTAAAGAAGATGCATTAATTCCCAATAATTCCATCATTTCTCTGTATTAAAATAATGAATCTTATTTTTCTAAAACACAAGAGTTTTTTAAGCTGTGATGGGAGAAACAAATGCCTAGTGGTGCCATAAGATTTTGATGATTTTGCAAAAATCACCTTGATATTTCTTGCCTCTCTTCATGCACTAGAAGACTTAATCAAGGTAAAAAGTAGATGTGCTCCCATACATTTAACAACCAAAAGACTAAAAAGATCTGTCCTCTTATTCCATCACATTCGTAACACACCTAAAAGAATTTTGACAGAATAAGGAAGATGCTGTGCACTTGAGGTATGGATCATAGTGAATTATTATTCCTGCCCACTAGCCAGTCCATGCTTTAGCAATTTGTGGCTCAATCTCTTTTGGCTCTAACTGCCATTTTGTATCATTTGTTAGCTGGCAATCTGGACAGGGAGTGCTTGGCAATCAGTAGAAAATTTGTTCAGTTTTATAGGGCTAGGGCTACTTAACTTTCAATTAATCTAAACTTATTACATTAGAATGATGAAATTTGGAAGCTACAATTGAGCATTCTTCAAAAATGAGTAATTCAAATTGAAAAAAATCCAGTCATTAAACTGGATCTGGTAATGACCACTTGGAAATCACCTGCATGGCCTTCTCATTGGGTTCAGAAGTAATGGTTGGAACTGGTTTAGAAAGCTACTATTCTTATACTCTCTTCCAAGGACAGCCAAACTTCTTTATCACCTCTGCAAATCAGCCTCTGGTCACTTCTCTGGTTCCAGAAGCTTCTCATGTGCAGGTGTCACTTATACTGGTAAATGTGGTCTCTGATTTACTTTCCCTCCCACCTTCTAACTGTACCCCTAGAGCCATTGAAAGTAAAACATCTGGCCTGCCAAAACTCCAAAATGTTTTGGACAAATCTTGGGAAACTATAGTCAGAACCTGCCTCTTTATTTATCCATTTTACTTTTATCCATTATTTTTCTTACTTTTCATTTAAAACCTGCCAAAATTAGATGACTGTATTATATTTTTCTTTCTAATTCTGTTAAAACCCCCTCTACTTTGGGAATAACTGTTTAGAATCTTCAAAAATATAATAAAAGTTACTTGATGTTTAATATTAGTTACATAGGTAATATTAAATATTAGGCAAATGTATTTTATCTTTTTATTTTCCTTATAAATAATTTGTATGAATATAACAATT
>NW_003852632.1:1910071-1913316 GCF_000181295.1 Otolemur garnettii
TTAAATAAATTAGTTTTTTTTTCTCACATAGGTTTGAAGATCAGAATACAAATACATGAACTCCATCAGAGGAGGAAACAGAATCTAGCTGAAATCCTAAAGCATAAAATGACTAAGAGGTTGCCCACAGCAGTGGCAAACAAAGTATGCAAATGAGTTACACAAAGACAATATCCTTTGCTTTGAAGTTCAGACAGAGGGAAAAGACTTTTCCAAGGTGAGTAGAGCACCCTATAATACAGAACAAAAAAGTTTTGTTTGCAATAGAAGAAAAACATGAAAGGCATTGAGAATAGCTTTTCTAGACTCATTTTAGGCTACAGGAGGGCTGGCACAGATGGAGACTCTAACACAACCACATTTTCTGGAAGCTGCTGATTTTTGTGTCATGAGGGTAAAGGAGACTTTGTCCTGTGAACAATTCTACACTTCATATCTCTGCTGGATAAGAAGAAGGAAAAGTTTAAAGAATTCACACACCACCAGAAAACTGCTGCCATATTGGAACACAGCCATGAACCTTTCTCCAGAGATTTCTATAAATAAGTGGTCCAGAAATAACTTCTCCTTCAAAGAGGAGGAATCAAAAATATAACAGTACAGAACATATTCAAATGAATAGAGAAACTAGAAAGCACAAGAAAAATACCAGAGAATTGTCACAAAGAAGAAAATTGTGAACTAACACTTTTCAATGAATTTAAATAAAGTAAAAACAAAACAAAAATCATTTAATGAATTAACTGCCTCTATGAAACAAAAGCATAAATAAAATTCACTGAACCTCAAAGCAGAAATAGTAGGACAATAAGAGAAGCTGAAAGCCATTTGGAAGAGGTCAGAAAATAGGTAATGGGTAAAATTTTTAAGTAAAGAAATATGAATAGGGATAAAATTGCATCATCTATTTTCTTATTCATCATAAAGATCACAGCCCAATATAGGTTAACAAGAGAAAAGCATAAAAAATTTATTTATTTGAGACCCCAAGGAAACTATCCATTTTAATGATTAGATTGGATGAAAAATATATAGCCATGTAGAAATGTGATTGGATAAAATAGTATTCCCAAATGGGATGAGTTGATGGAGGAACCCAGCAAGACCTGTCTGTTCAGAGTATTCTGGACCTCTCTGTGCAATCTTCTTTCTCCCAGGAATGGGGGAAAACACTTTCTGGAATGGGGATCTTAATGACCTACCATCAAACCAATAGGTCAGGGACTTTTTTTATGACCAGTTTTTACAAATAAAGGTGCAAAGATTAGAGAAATGTTTTAGATTTTATGGATGGTTTTGAGGAAAAGGGGTTCTGGTTTCTATTACTTGCCTTGGGGAAGAGGATTCTAGTTTCTATGTCTTAACTCAGGAATGAATCATGGGTGAGAGAAAGGATGGCAGATGGAGGCCAGAGTGAATTTGCTTCTGGTGCTGCTTCTGAGGACTGTACTTTAGGGTATCATTTTCTCAGCTCAAACATAAGGGACATAATAGAAGTAACACATTACAGAAAAATTACTATTAGAAACAAAAACAAATTAAGAGTCATCGAGAATAGGAAAGTCTAGAAAAATAAAATAGAAATGAATAAAAATTTTAACTGAGTTACAGAAACAATAATAGAAACAGATAAAGGAGATGTAGTATACTTATAATTAGACTGCAGAGAAAAGCACAGAATGTTTTAATAACAAATGTCCCTAAATTAGAATAAAAAGACTGCTTTTGTAGAAAACATTTCTGGGTATCAGAAATGAAATCTTTTGGACATTTAAGTAAAAGGAGTAAGTCACTTATAAGGAAATATTTATACAAGTTCTTGCAGAAATATTTTGGAGCAACAGCCACACAATCCTCAGAGAAAAAGTGACCAGTGTATTTTATAACTGAATGAAATTGTGGTACAAGTATAAAAGTTATAAATATCCAGAAACTTTGGAAACAGTTTTCATGATCCACTTTTGGGAACTCTATTAGAAGGCAATCATCAGCCAAACACAAGGTTCCTGAAAAACTACAGGGAAGGCTTAGTAGGAATTCCTGAATCTATTTAAATATAGAAGAAAGATTAAAACAAATGGAGAGATTATGGTGACAAAACAGAATATAGGTAGGTTGAACTTTAACTTCTCATATAACATTTAATTAAAACTGCGTATAAGGAAAATGGAAAAGAAAATTTATTACACATGCATTTATAGAAGGATGCCATGTTGTAATCAGCAGTGAAACTTTGGGGAAACAGGAAATTGGTACAGCAGAACAGATGTATTTACAAGAGAAAGGCGGAGAAATATTTGAAACAGATAAGAAAAGGTCCCCCACCCAGAGGAAGAGGAAATGTGAAGACGAAGCAGAGATGGGAGTGATGGAACTATAAGCCAAAGAATGACAAGGATTGCTGGCAATTATGAAAGAATAAATTTCTGTTGTTCTATGCCACCATATTTCTGATGATTTTTCATACAACCTTAAGAAATTGTGTGTGTATGTGAAAGAGAGAGAGATGAGAGAGAGACAAGAGATAACGGGAGAGAGAAAGACACAGAAAGAGAAAGAGAATGCATATGGAAAAATATTGTAATTATAAAAAATTATATGTAGAAAAATTTTATATACATATATTATAAAAACAGAATATTATTTTGGCTGCGAAGAATATATGATAAAGAATAGTCTAAAGAAAGTAAATAAATATGGCTCAAAAACATGACAACCTCCTGCATAATAAAATGAGTACAAATTAAAATATATTGAGATATTATTTTGTATTTTCATATTGATAAGAATGGCGATTCTATTTTTCTCCACTATGCATTTCCTACTCTCCTGTCCATTTCTCCATATCCTTGGAAGATGACTCCTAGAATGCATCACTCTGGCTTCTGTAACAGCTGACTTCAGTTGGATTTAGTCATTAGAAATTAACTAACAAAACATTAAAGATTGAGTAGAGAGAGAGAGAATAATTTCTTTACCTCTTTCTCACTGCTTCAGTACATTGATTCTGTAGCTGTGGAACATTTCTAAGATTAAAACTCAATGAATAATCCTTCCTTCATGGCTTTAGTGGGTTCAAAGAGACAGAGTTCCTCTAATATGATGTAAGGTTTTTTCTGTTTTTTGCAGTTTGGGCTGGGGCAGAGCTTGAACCCACCCCCCACCCCAGTATATGGGGCCAGCACCCTACTCCTTGAGCCACAGGCACTGCCCTATAATGTAAGTGTTAAAGAATTATTTCTGCC
>NW_003852633.1:0-14103 GCF_000181295.1 Otolemur garnettii
CCGTGGCTCTCGGTCACCCCGGGACTCACGGACCCACTCTGTCCCAGCAGAGGCACCAGCATCGCGCTCAATGCCCGGCCCCACGGCTGGCTAGCGTGGCCCGCGTCCCGCCTCCACACCACCTCACCAGCGCCCCGTCCCCCAGGAGACCCGGCGGCGATGCGGCCGCAACGTCCTTACCAGACGACGACGGGATTCCCGCTGGACCACGGCCGTGGCAGGCACGACTGCTCCCTAGAGCCTTTCCGTCTCCACACTAGGCACCCCACCGCTCTTCCCCAATGCGTCCACCTCTTGGTAGATGCCCTGACAGAATTAGAATGTGTATGAGTGCACCGCTGATTACCATAGTCCTTCTTTCCCCACATGAGTATGAGTTAAATAATCACTGGACAAGTGGTGACAGTCCCCTATTTTTGGAAAGTCAATTACCCCAGGAGTTGGCTGACTATGTTCTCTATGCTCTACTGCCCACTGTTAACTGGTTATCATTTCACTCTCCCTGCAAGGATGTTCTCGAGCCATTTAAAGCTACAGAATATGGCCCATCATATCATGAGAAGGATTGAAGCCCTACTGTCATCCTCTGGCCTTTCTCAATACACATTCCTTCTTTGGAACTTATCACTACTTCTTGCCACCTTCATATTTTTCTCTAATTTTTTTTTGAAACTATGCTCTTCTCCGTGTTTTCCTGGGTCCTACCCCTATTCTGTTTATTATCTATTGATCCCTCCCACCTTTCTTTCTCTGTTTGCAGACTGCATGTTTCTTTTCTTTTGAATGTCAGTAAAGGCTGTCTTTCATAATTAGTTAATTTTGTACTGTTTCTTTTCAGTCTTCTTCAGATTTTATTAATTCTGGGGGGTTTTTGTTTGTTTATTTTTGTTTGCGTGTGTGTGTGTGTGTGTGTGTGTTTTGTCAGAGTCTCACTCACTATCTATCCCTCAGTCAAATGCTGTGGCAACACAGCTCTCATCACCCTCTTACTCTTGGGTTTAAGTGATTATCTTGCTTCAGCCTCTCAAGAAGCTGGGAGTATAGGTGCCTTCCACAATGCACAGTTGTTTTTTGGTTACAGTTATCATTGTTTAGCTGGCCTAGACTGGGTTCAAACTTGCCACCCTTGATTCATGTGGCTGGTCACATAACCACTGTGCGAAGGTCACTTAGCCAATTATATTGTTTTTGAGACATCTTTTTCATTGCTTTTCACTGCAAAATTAAATCTAATTGTCTTTTATGCATATTCATGAAGAAAAAGCTGAACTACATTAATGTTTTGATGCTGATTATTAGGCTCTGAAATTAGGTCATAATGACACCCCTACAAGGCTTACTGGCCAATCAGGAGCATCCATGGGAATCCTGCTACAACCACAAGTAAAAATTTCCCTAAACTTTAGCATACAGTTTATTATCTTCTTTAAAGGAACGATGAATGTATAGTTAACCTATAATGTAGAAGAATTGCAAAGAAAATGATCATGGATATTTGATTTTTTCTGTTCTCTTGGTGTAAATAGAAATTTTCAATGATATTCATGTTTCTCTCTAAGTAATTCTAATGAAAAAATTTAAAAATGTTTCTCAAACCCAATTTTGAAATGCGTTTATGAATTTTTGCCTTGCTAACTTTTGGGGTAATAGGTGGGTAGAAAACATAGGGGAGAAGTGTTTATGAATTTTTGCGTTTATGAAAACATAGGAGAAGCATTCATGAATTTTTGCCTTGCTAACTTTTGGGGAAGTAGTTGGGTAGAAAACATAGATTTTAAGACTGTTCTTGATAAATAGTCTATTTTCCTTTGTTACTGGAAATTTAGAAAAAGCTTTAAAAAATTATAGAGTTACTTGTACATTCACCATGTGCCCCTTTTCTCTAGGGTGGGGTTCTTCCTCACTATCATGACAGGTATATACTCAATGGTAAGTGTACAAAAAGGCAGAACTTGCATCACATTCGAGTAGGCTTCTGGTTACCTCATTTCTTAGGCTGTGCTGTCAGCATGTAATAAACACAGGAGAGCAGAATAGCCCATGGGTACAATGCGCTACACTGACATTTGTGGCTAAATCCAGACAAGGGCATGGGCTAGAATGCCATAATCCACAGGAATCCTTCCCCAAGCATTGGAAGGAAACTTCTTTTTTTTTATTGGCTGGATGACTTCCTGCTAGGGTCCTGCCCTGGGATCAGGGTCCATAAAGACCTGTGGATCTGGCAGCAAACAATTGAAGAAATAAATATAAAGTCAGAAATAATGATGAAAGACAAAGAGACAGGGCACACAGAATTTTCAAAAGTGGGAGGACCACCACCCATTTGTGGGGATCTGAGGGTTGCTATTTGCTAATTAGCCCAGAGGGTAAGCTGAAGAAGGGAACAGTGACACTGACAGTTTCTCGGAGTGAGCATATCGGCTCCTATTTTTTCTATAATCATTAACCTTTAGAGTCTAAGCAGCCTTGCAAAATCTAGAACCAGAACCTGTGTGGGCAGGTTCCTGTCTGTGGTCACACACACAGATTCCTGGGGAGGTGTTAATTTCCACTAGTTCACTACATAATAAAATGCCACTTGCGTCAATCTCCTTTGAAGAATGGATGAGAAAGAGGAATTTTCCTCTCATCACCACCACAGAGGTTTTTCCTTTGTGATAAGGGATGTAAGCCCTTCTATCCATATTTCAGGGACCAAGCTTTTCCCTTGATCTCTGCCCCAGCCAAATACAAATTTCTACAATGGGTATTTGCTTTAACTGTTAACTATGCAGGAACTGGTCTAGTTAATGTTTCTTGCTAGGCCTTGCACATAGCTTCCTCAGTGGACATTATTCCTTCAGAATGCTTATAGACACAGCAGGGGTGTTATTAAGCTTTATACCCAATAGACCAGACTTGTAGGAAAAGCAAGAAACTTGCTCAGATAAGGAATTTAGCAGTATCTGGTTTAAAGGTTAACTGTCTGACTTTCCTTTTTTCTGCCTTGCTTAGCTTACTTTTTAATTTCATTCCTTTTCTGGGGGTGTATTCCCTCATCAAGAATGGAATCTTCAGTTCCAATTCTGCCTATAGCTTCCTGGGTTGGTTAGAGGATGCTTTGACAACCCAGGAACCCAGATGGTGGGATTGTTTAAAGCGCTGGATGTTTAGTCTTTTCCAAGTGGGTTCTTTTGCCAAGAGAACTTTCTTCAGGTGGTACCATCTTGCCTCCCCAATACCTGATATTCCAGCCTGTGTTGCTAGAACACCCCAGTGGTGTTCTATTATGACTAGGAAAAGAATATGTTTTTCTTTTGCACCCAAGCCTGGCCTTAGTATCTACTCTCCATTAGTGAACAGTGATCACCAGAGTACTCTAAATTATGATACTATTTTTCAGTTAGATCTTTTTTGTAAAAAAAGATGGGGCTCGGCGCCTATAGCTCAACCGGCTAAGGCACCAGCCACGTACACCTAAGGTGGCGGGTTCGAATCCCCAGCCTGGACCTGCCAAACAACAATGACGGCTGCAACCAAAAAATAGCCGGGCGTTGTGGCGGGCGCCTGTGGTCCCAGCTACTTGGGAGGCGGAGGCAGGAGACTCGCGTGAGCCTAGGAGTTGGAGGTTGCTGTGAGCTATAATGCCATGGCACTCTACCCAGGGGGACAGCTTGAGGCTCTGTCTCAAAAAAAAAAAAAAAAATAGATGGGAACTGGTCTGAAGTGCCCTATGTGCCCTACATAAAAGTTTTCTTTTTTCTCACAGACAATCCCCAAATTATCAGGTTTCCAAATCCTGTCAAATATATCCAATTCTCCTGACCATAGTAACTTCTCCAAATGTTCAAGGATTCGAGACAGAGATGCTGTGACACCTAGTTCAAAGCCACCATCTATTTTTCTGACACCTTCCTCTGTGCCTTTAGAAAATTCCAAGAAGGACTCTGTTCCAAGAGTTACTTTTGGTCCTATAGGGACTCCCAGAAAGCAACTGTATCCTTCTTTGTATCCATTGGTTGAGACTACAGGTGGTGAATGGGGATATGCACATGTATTCACTACATTTTCCCTGGCACACTTAAAACAAATCAAGGTTCATTCAGAAAAATTTTCTATGGCCCAGATGTTCTCCAAGGGTTAGAACAAAACTTTGACCTCTCTTGAAGTAACATAATGTTGCTAGTAGATCAAAGTAAGGTTCACTGAGAAAAATGAAGTCTTGGATGAGGCTAGAAACTAGGGTAATTTGTGGTACATAGCAGTATGTCTTCTGACGGAAGGGATGAACAGGCAGTTGCCTTTGAGGATTCAGAATGGGACCCAGGGAAACAAGGTGACTGGTGGCATATACATGTTGTAACATATATCATGAAAGGTTTATATCAATCAAAATAAAAAAGCCTATGACTTATTCTAATTTATATACTACTTACCAGAAACAAAATTAAAGTTCTTCAGCCTTTCTTTACATGCTTAGGGAGGCAATAAGAAAACATATCCAGTTGACACCTGACTCCTTAGAGGGCCAAATTATTTTGAAAGTTAAATTTATCACTCAAGCTTCCCCAGACCTTTGAAGAAAACTCTAGATATTGGCTCTAGGCCCTGATCATAATCTGGAGAACCTTCTGAAAATGGCCCCAGTGGTCTTTTATAATCAAGATCAAGAGGAAGAAGAGAAAAAAAAAAAGGGATAAAAAAAGAATGACAGCTTTAGTAATAGCATTCTAACACACAGGCACCATTTAGGGGCAAAGGGAAGCCACAAGAGCTAAGAACAAGTGCTTCCCATGTGGTCGGACTGGCCACTTCAAGCAAGATTGCCCATGCAGCACCAACTGCCAGGCAAGCCACATGGCCCCTGTCCAGAATCCAAGGGTGACCACTGGAGGGTATCCTGTCCCCAGAGGTGAAGGCCTCCTGTAACCTCATCAGCCCCCAAACTGTACTTGGAGTGCCTGGGGAAGATTCCCATTGCTCCAGCTTGTGTCATCACCCCTCAAGATTCCTGGGTCTGCCACATAGTGAAGACAGAATTCCTTCTGGACACTGGAGCAACATTTTCTGTGGTGCTCTCTAAATCTTCTGTCCCCCAAATCTATAACTATACAGGGGTTTCTGGAAAGACTATTACCAAATTCTTCCATCAGTCTATAAGGTGAAGTAGGGGTGACTGGCTGTTCTCTCACACCTTCCTAATCATGCCTGAATGTCCTGTTAGTCTTTTGGGGAGAGCTATTCTAAATGAAGCAGGAACAACCATTTATATGAATATGGGATAAAAGCCTACACTATGCCTTCCCTTATTACAGACAGAAATTAACCTAGGAGTATAGGCTACTGAGGGACATGTATGAAAAGCAAAATACGCTCAACTGGTCCAAACTAAGTTAAAAAATCCCACCATCTATCCCAGTAAAAAACAATACCCTATAAAAACAGAAGCTAATAATGGGCTAATACCCATAATACAGAATCTAAACCAGGCGTCCTCAAAATACAGACTACTGAAGACATTTATCTGACTCACCAGGTGTTTTTGCTGCTGTTACCTGTCCTGCTTAGCAGCCAACTCATCCTGGAGCTCACAGTCTGGCCCTCCAATGGTCTGAGGGACAGTGAACTGGCCCCCTCTTTAAAAAGTTTGAGGACCCTGATCTAAAACAACAGAAATTAATCCCTTGCAACAGTTCCAAAGCCAAATGGGCCTCAAAGACTAGTACGAGACCTCTGCATTGTAAACGAGGCAGTCATTCCTTTCCATTCTATAGTTATAAATCTATATAATTTATTACTTTAAATACCTGATAAAACTTCCTGTCTGACAGTCCCAGAATTTAAAGATCTCTTTTCTCTGCTTCCTCTTCATGAGAATTCCCGACACCTTTTTGCTTTTGAAGACCCTTTTTATTCCAACATCCAGCATACATGGACTGCATAACCTCAGGGATTTGGGGACAGCCCTTACTTATTTGGACAAGCCTTGGCCCAAGAACTGAATCATTTCTTACATCCCACTGTGATATTTATTCAGTAAGTAGATGACGTTCTTTTGAGAGTACCAGCTGCAGAGGAATGCCAGAAAGCATCCAAGCTATATTAAATTTTCTAGATGATTGCAGGTACAAATTTTCCAAGGCTAAAGCCCTATTATGTGTGCCTAAAGTGCACTATTTGGGTGTCCAACTTTAATAGGGAAGAGACCTTGTGCAAAGATAGAATAGAACAAATATTGGTTCAACAAAAGCCTTGAACTCTCAAATAGCTTCAAGACTACAGGCTTTTGCAGACTCTGGATTCCTGTATATAGTGAAAGAGTTAGAACACTTTATTCTTTAATTTAAAATGCTCAAAAAGAGTGCATGATCACTCTAGAATGGACATCAGAAGCAGATAAGTCATTCCAATAGTTGAAACATGCTCTTTTACAGGCCCCTGCTTTAAGTCTTCCCACTAAACAACAATTTAATCTGTATGCTATAGAGCAGACTAGAATTTCCCAAGGAGTCTTCACCTAACACCGGGGTCCAGTTTTATAAACTGTAGTTTATTTTAGTAAAAAAACAGGCATTGTGGACAAGAGATGGCCACACTGTCTAGGGTTTGCAGCAGCTGTAGCCTTCTTAACCTCAGAGGCAACTAAGCAAACTTTAGGAAGAGACCTAATTATTTATACTTCTCATGACCTTACTGGACTTTTTTTAAAATTATTTTTTATTAAATTATGACTTTGTACATTAATGCCCTTATGGGGTTCAGGGTACTACTGGACTTTTAAAATCAACTGGAAATCTTGGGCTATCAGATAACTGCCTTCTTAAATATAAAGCCTTAGTAGTAGAAAGGCTAGTGATAAAATCATGCACCTGTGCCACTTTGAAGCCTGCCAATTTCCTCCCTGAATCGACTGAGAAAAAAGGGCATGACTGTCAACAAATTATAACATAGACTTATGCAGCTAGAGAAGACTTACAAGAAACTCCCCTACCTAATTCCGACATGGTTTTGTATACAGATGGAAGTCACAAAGAACTCCCAAAGCAAGTTATGTTGTAATTACTCAGGATACTATAATTGAGAGTGGGGCTCTCCCTTCAGGAGCCAGCACACAATTAGATGACCTAGTAAACTTTAACTTGTGCTTTAAAAATTGGGAGAGACAAATAAGTCAATATACACACTGATTGAAAATATGCATTCCTAATTTTAGATGCCTATGTTGCCATTTTGAAGGAAAGACAGTATCTAATGTCCAATGGCTCTGCCATAAAATATCATCATAAAATAGACAGGTTATTTATTACAAGCTTTAAATGCCCCCATAAGAAGTAGCTGTTATTCATTGGAAGTGACACCAAAAGACCTCAGATGATATTTCTGAAAGTAACTGACTTGCTGATAAAGAGTCTAAAATAGCAGGACAGAAAGAAAAAATTCCCCTCATTTGTGAGAGATCACTTAAGCATCATATACCACGATATACACCAAATGAAAAAGAATGGGTTTTGTCCACAAACTATGCATTATTCCTTCAGGTGGAAATGAAATACAAGTGGAATTTTACTATTCCTTGTTACAAGTCAATGGAAAAATACTTAAAACTTTACATCAGTCTTTTCATTTTGGCACTGCAAGTACCCATCAATCAGCTAAAGCTCTCTTTAATGCACAACTCTTATTTAAAACCACAAAACAGATAATAAAAATGGCCAAGGTGAGGCCTAGCCAACATCTATTGCTGACCAGAACAACATGTCTCCTATGGGGGAGCAAGAGGCATAAACTCAAGAACCACCATGGGCTCAAAGAAGCAGCGTAACACTCGATCTTCCCATGCCACTTGCACACTCACCAAGCCCTCACCACAGCAAGGCCAGGGCTATCCTGCCCTCACAAACTCTACTCTTGTCTCTGAGCTATCTCCTCACTAGCAGTGGTGAAATGCCTAGCAACTTACCTTTGCTTTAGCAACAATGCAGCCAATGCCCAGACAAATGCATTGCTGAATGTGGCACATCTCTCTCACTCTCTCTCTCTTCTTGTTTCTATAATATCATGTTGGAAACACGTGCTGGGCATCAGTTTGATAAGGATGAGGGTATAGGGTTTTTAATCATATTGTTCAGCTTTCTAAGTAATGCATATATGAAAGTCGTAGTTGATCCATGAACAGTTTTTCCACCTATACAAGAGGCCTGCTTAGGAAAAGAGACACTTACCTTCCAAAAAAATTCAACAGCACAGAGAAGGCCACACCACAATTGTCCACAAGGTTCCTCCAATGTCCAGGAACAACATGATATGAAGCTCTCCCTGAGGACAACAGAGATTCCTTCCATGGCAACAGCATCTGCAAACTAAAGAGGGAATACATGCATACCTGAGAACATCAGACAGGAACACAGAGGTAAAGGGTGGAGCCATTAAGCCCCTGTATTAAAACCACCAGCAGACCTTCATGAACTTCCCCATATTCTGTGGACACATGAACATGAGTGACTGGGGCTGCAGCTCTCAGTCACATGATAATGGGAACTGCATTACCATGTTCAAGAGCACAGCCAAAGAACAAACTTCTCAGTAAAAGGTGTTTGTCACTCCTTAAGCAAAGTTGCCCTGTGTCCCATCACAAGAGACAAATACCAGTGGGATAGTTGCATGGAAATAGTTTAAGAGAAAACCTCTTCCATCCCCCTTAAAAGGAGATTTCCTCTAGCACTGGAATGGCATGATCCTACACTGCCTACAACCTACATTGCCCCCAGGAGCACACAAATTTACTAACCTTCAGTGCCTCCCTCACAGAGAAAACTTAAAAACTCATAGGAAAACAATACATCATCAAGATAATTATGTTTCTATAATTCTGAATCCCAAAATATTGTCCAGCCTCAGCATGTTACTCTTCCACCCACCATCGCCTTAAAGTTCAGAGCGGACTCATACCTGGCTCAGGATGCTACACAACAACCCTATCATGACACAGCTGGTAATATAAGAACAACAGGACTAAATGGAAAAGTACCCCATGGAAGAAACAAGTGAGGAATGTCCACGTAGAGACCTTACAGGTATACATACCCGAGAAGATGCCACGAAAAAAAGTGAAGTGATAAATTTTCCTCAACCACAATTTACCTGAGGAAATCATAGGCGATACCTTAGCTCAGTACGTTGTAGACAAAAGGCAGCTGGAAACTGCCTTAACATGTAAGAGCTCTCCATTTGGGGGGCTCCAAAAAAACTTGCCCAAGGCCATGATTACACCCAAGTGCCATAGGTGATTTGCCCATTGGACAATCAGGCTGAATCCTCTGACAAGAAGAGTGCACACATAGACCAGCACGAGGCCCCGCAATGGAAGTAGTCACAAGAACCACCCTTTGATGACCTGGTTTGAAATGTCTACCATGCCCTAAAATTCCACAACTCTCCTACCCAGGGCATTGTGTGCGGCCATGTTACTGATGCCACTGATCAGAGAGAACTCCCACTGTGAGTGTCCTGAAGGGATGGCAAGAATGTGAAGCAGTCCATGTTGTACCGCTCTCGGAAAAGCCCTGGTTCAGGCAATGTGCTGGACTCAGTTCTGAAGAGTGAGATAGTAGTGAGTTTCACTCATTTTGTTCACCTTTTCCAAGGAATGTTTGGACAGGGGAATCATCATCAATCCAAGCATGTTACAACATGCTAGAAATTTTACCCCATGGGACTTGGCAGTGGGAGAGCCAGTGATCACTAAGATATTACGCACCCCGGAGAAACCAGAGCCACACCACTGAGGAGCCATTCACGGGAGGAGCTACAAAATCCAAAACACAGAGTTACCCCTCCACCCCAGGAAATGATTACCCTCCAGAGTGAACTGCCATCCTTGGCCACAGAGATTCCAGGATCCCAAGCACTTCTGTCCTAAGAAGGAATGCACTTCATCCTCCCCACTGATGGCATGTCTCAAGGTGACTGCCCCTGAGAAGTGGACACAAATTGCATACAAGCCTCAGAAAAGGATGCAAACACAGAGGTGGCCACTGCACTGTCATCCTTGCCAGTGGAGTAACGTCCCTGTCTTCTCATTGACATCCTGTTTTGCAGTTTCTGCCTTCTCTTCTCCATGAATTCCCCTAAAATAAGTAATGATATCAACACCCATGGGATATGTCGGGTCTCCAATCCGAGATGTGCTCATGTTTCTGTGTGTTTCTCTGTGCTACTCTGCATGTGTGGATCACTATGCATCTGGAACCATAGGGTGCTCCTGTGTTCCTCATCTCCTGAAGGAGCAGTCATGCTGCCCACTGGCTGATCCTGAAAGCATACATGGACTGTGGGCACAACTACAGCCCCTCAGGTTCCCAAGACGCCTGGAATCTGATGACAATGAGGATGTACTGGCTCAGGACCCTCAGCCAGGGAGGCGCGCTTGGCACAAAACCAAAGTCCACTAACATCACTGGACACAGTCACCATCTGAGCATGGACATAAACTGAATTCATGCAAAATGGGCATAGGCAGACTCACACAGGTGGCCTATTGCTGCCTTCCCACATCGAAGCCCTCTCTTTGGGGACTCCAACAATCATTTCCCAGAGTGACAACAACACCCGAGAGTCATGGGTGTTTTGCCCATTGAATGATCGAGCAGAACCCAAGAGGTATGCACATAGTCAACCAGTACCCTTGCACAAACCACCCTGAGGGAGCTTCACCAAAGTCACCACTACTTCAGTGGGCCCATCATGCAGCTAACTTGACCGAACCCCCATCCTCATGCCTCCAATGCAGGGCCCTGAAAAACCATAACACTCGCTGTGGACCCATCAATTCCTAGTCACCCAGTCACCTACAAGGACCACGATCGATCACAAACCACACCCACCTTTTCTCCTTCAACTGCCAGCCCGGTAACCTCTCAATCCAATCCTCTCATGCTACCCCTGTCCACTTCTGAAGGGAATAAACAGGCTTCTGACCAACCACACAGGGAATGGAATAATGAACCCAGAGTCATCAGTCTGTCCCAAGTCAATGGCTCCAATGCAGTACACCTACAGCTGCATACAAATCTACCCTTCACCAAGGCAAATGGGAATGTGGAGCCAGATCACAGGAGACCATGCCCAGGTGTGGAAATTTCCTTCTGACACTTTCAAGAAGCAAGCATCGGGGGTGAGGGAAGAAGTATCCATGTGAATATTGGATAAGAAAAGCTGCAACAACAAACATACTCTGGTGGGATCCTAAGGGACATGTTCCCCTACCAGGAACACAACCATGGAAACATAGTCAGCTGGAAAAGGCTAGGTCACCTGGGGACCAGCCTGAAGACCCTGCAATAGGAGTGGTCACAGGGACCACCCTTAGATGACTTTGCTGGCAATCTCCACCACACTTGACAATTCCACTTGCAACCAGAGACCTGCCCAGGAATATATGGGAAGCCACTTCCACACACCCTGTTGTGGATGTCCAAGCGTGTATATCACATATCACTTCTCTCTGGGATACCTCCCTGCCAGTACCATGAGGACCTTTTTCAGCTCGCCTCCAGCCATGTGGAGTGTGGCAGTGTAAGAGTGTGGAAAGACAGCCCACCCTGCTTTGCTGATCTGCTAAGGTGAGGGCCCAAAGTGGGGGAACCTCAGCCAATTCAGCCTTTTCTATATACCTCCCAGTCAGTCATCAACACTAACCCAGGTCTTACCCAGCAAAGCAGAACAGCAAGGTCATGGTCACCCTGAAAACAAGGTCTATCATTAGTCCTGGATATTGGAGGCACAGTCCTCTTCCTAGACACACACATCCTGCCTGTTGGGCCACCAACCACAGGAGGCCTGCAAGTCCAACTTTGCCTAGATCCTGGAAATGATGGCAGCCTGCCATCAATATGACCACAGTTGCACTCAGAAATCTCCCACCCAGGTAGATTGTGTGCAGCCCGCTTCCTGATGCCCGTACCCAGGGAGAACTACCATTGTGAATGCCCTAAAGGCATGCCAGGAATGTGAAACAATGCATGTTGTGCCTCACTCTGAAAGACCCTGGTTCATGCAAATTGCTGGACCTCAGTTCTGATAAGTGAGACAGTAGTGAGTTTCACTCATTTTATTCAGCTTTTCCAAGTAATACTTTGATGCAGGACTCATAATCGATCCAAGCACATTACAAGACACTGGAAATTTTACCTCCTGGGACTAAGCAGTGGGAGAGCCAGTGACCACCAAGGTCTTCCGCACCCTGGAGAAGCCAGAGCCATCCAAATGAGAAGCTGGTCCCGGGAGGAGGTACAAAGTTTGAAACACTGCATCAGCCCTCCTACCCAGGAAATGCTTACCCTCCAGAGCAATATGCTAGCCTCGGCCACAGCAATTCCATGAGTCCAGGCAACTCTGTCCTAAGGAATGTACATTGTCCTTGCCCACCAATGACATTTCTCTCAAGGCAACTGCCCCTGAGAAGTGGACACAAATCAAATGCACGTTTCAGAAAGGGATTCAAGGGCATAGGTGGCCACTGCATTGCCATCACTGCAAGCATAGTAACTTCCCAGCCTTCTCATTGATATCCTATTTTCTGGTTCCTGCCTTCTCTTCTCCACGAATTCCCCTAAGCTAAGTAACAATATGGACAACCACAGAAAATGTCATGTCTGCGGGAGAAGCGTGCTCATGTTTCTTTGTGTTCCTCTGTGCTGGTCTGTGTGAGTGGGTGGCTATAGGCCTGGCACCCTAGGGCACTTGTGTGTTCCCCATCACCTAAAGAAGCAGTCAAGTTGCCCATCTTCTATACCTGACACCAAGAAAGGATAACTCTTGGACACAAAAACCTACAATGCAAACACCATCCCCTCTGAGTTCAGTCCCTGTGGACAAAAGGCAGGGTTAATTCTCCCACCAACCAAGGCTTCTTCTGAAAGCATACACACACTGAGGGAACAATCTAAGGCCCATTTTGATTCCCCTGATGTCTGACGAAAATGAGTACATCATGGTTCAAGACCCTTAGCAAAGGAGGCATGCCTGGGACAAAACCAAAGTCCACCAACAACACCAGACAATGCGATTATCTGAGATAATAGGTCCATGGCGATATGAATGAGAGTGGGGGAAGACAGACTCCCCTATTTGTTGTGTGCTAAGTTGAAGGCCTAATGATGGGAGAACTCTGTAGCTTAAGGCTTTTCTACATCCCTCCCCCTTATCAACACTGACCATATCTTTTTTTTTTTATTAAATCATAGCAGTGTACATAAATGCTATCATGGAGTACAGTGTACTGTTTCTATATACAAATGAAATACTTTCATCCATCTCGGCAAAGGAGAAGAGCAAGGTCACGGTCAGCCTGAATGCCTGGCCTATCTTTTAGTGGCCTAGATATTGGAGGCCCAGTCCTCTTCCTGCAGACAATGATCTTGCCTACCTGCCTGCCTAGCAAGCCCAAAAGCCTTGGACATCCATCCACTTTTTCCAGTAATCCTTGTGTTGAAAATGATGTCACCCTGCCATCAGTACAACGACCATACGAATCAAAAATCTCCTGTCTAGGAACATTCTGTACGACTATCTTCCTAATGCCACGACCCATGGAGAACTTACATTGGGCATGCCAGGGAGAAATTTCAGGAATGTGAAATAGTGTACACTGTGCCTCACTGCTAAATGTCCTGGTTCAGGCAACTGCTGGACCTAATATCAGATAAGTGAGACAGTAATGAGTTTCACTCATTTTGTTCAGCTTTTCCAAGGAATGTTTTGAAAGGGGACTCATGATTGATACAAGCACATTACAAAGCACTGGCAATTTTACCAAGTGGGACATGACAATGGAAGAGCTGGTGACCACCAAGGCCTTCCACACCCTGGAGAAGCCAGAGCCATGATACGGAGCAGTCATTCCCAGGAGTACATACAAAATTTAAAACAGATCAACAGTCCTCAAACCCAGGCCTTCTTATTTCCGGAGGCATATGCAAGCCACAGCTACAGTGATTGCAGGAATCCAGGCAAATCCAACTTAAGAGAAAATGCACCTCGTCCTCGCCGGCCAATGGCATGTCTCTCAAGGTGACTGCCCCTGGGAAGTGGACACACATCAAATGCACCTTTCAGAAAAAG
>NW_003852633.1:38953-57163 GCF_000181295.1 Otolemur garnettii
CCTTAGAGCTTTTCCACATCTCTCCCCCTTATCAAAACCGACCATGGCTTTATCTCAGCAAAGGAGAAGACAGAGGTCACGGTCAGCCTGAATGTGTGGCCTATCTGTTGGTGCCTAGATATTGGAGACCCAGCTCTCTTCCTGCACACACATATCCTGCCTGCTGGCCTGGCAAGCCCAGGAGGCAAACCATCCCCCTTCGCCTGGTATCCCTGTGCTGGAAAGGATGGCTCGCTCCGATCAATAGATCCACCACTGCACTCAGAAATCTATCCATTCAAATTACACTCAGCTCTCTTCCTAATGCCCCTACCCATTGAGCACTCCCAGTAGCTGTACACTGGAGGCATGGCAGGAATGTTCAACAGTGCACATTTTGCATCACTGCTAAATGCCCTGATTCAGGCCATGTGCTGGACGTCAGTTCCAATGAGGGAGACGATAGTGAATTTCACTAATTTTCTTCAGCTTTTCCAATAAATGTTTTGACAGAGGACTCATCATTGATCCATTAGCTGGACATTTTACCACCCAGAACTTGGCGTGGGAGAGCCAGTGACCACCAAGGGCTTATGCACCCTAGAGAAGTCAGATTCACGCCACCAAGAAGCCTTTCCCTGGAGGAGGTACATAATCCTAAATACAGTATCAGCCATCCTACGTAGGAAATACCTCCACAGCTATCTGCCAGGCTTGGACACAGTGATTCTAGGAATCCAGGCAACTCTGTTTGAAGAAGGAAGGCACCTCATCCTCACCCACCAAGGGCATGTCTCTCACGGAGACTGTCCCTTAGAAGTGGACACAAATTGAATGTACATTTCAGAAAGGGATTCAAGGACACTGTTGGCCATCGCACTGCCATCACTGCCAGCAGAATAACTTGCCAGCCTTCCCATTGACATCCTGTTTTGCAGTTCCTGCCTTCTCTTCTCCATGAATTATCCTATACCTTCATTTGAGAGCTATAATTTAGTTTCATAAAAGGGCTGTGTACATTGGATACTTTTTCTTCCGGGAAAGATCACCTATATATCTGTCTAACAAGAGTATAAGTGAACTTTCCAAGAACTAGAATATAATGTTTTGACACAATGACTAAGCAAATAACATGAAATCTATGTGAACCAGCTTGATGAAAGTATTTCAAATTGTATATGAAAACACTACACTGTACCCCATGCTTGCATTAATGTATACAGGTATCATTTAATAAAAAAAAAGAAAAAGAAAAAAAAGAATTATCCTACGCCAAGTAAACATGTGAACACCCATGGGACACAACATGTCTCCAGCAGAGGTGTGCTCGTGTTTCTGTGTGTTGCTTCCTCTGTGCTGGTCTGCGTGAGTGTGGCGCTATGGGCCTGGCACCCTAGGGTACTCATGTGTTCTCCATCTCTTGAAGGAGCAGTCACGCTGCCCATCTTCTATATCCGACACGAGGGAAGGATAACTCATGGATACCAAGGCCTACCACGTAAACACCATCATCTCTGAGCCCAGTCCCTTGCGGACAAAAGTCGTGCTTGATTCTCCCACCAAACAAGGCTTCTTCTGAAAGCATACACCCACTGTGGGCACACTCTACAGCCCCTCATGATTTCTATGATGTCTTGTTTGAGGACAATGAGAATGTGCTGGCTCGGGACCTCAGGCAAAGGAGGTGCACCTGGCACAAAACCAAAGTCCACCATCACTGCAAACCACCACTATCTGAGCTGAAAGGTCCATGGTGATGTTAATAAGGGTGTGGGGAGACAGCCTCCTCTGTTTTGCTGCGTCCCTAAGTTGACGGCATAATGCGGGGGGAGGAAACTCAGTGGCTTCGGTCTTTTCTACATCCCTCCCCCTCAAAACACTGACTCTGGCTTTATCCTGGCAAACCAGAATAGCAAGGTCACAGTCAGCCTGAGTGCTTGGCCTATCTATTCATACCTAGATATTGGAGGCCTGGTTCTCTTCCTGCACACACATATCCTGCCTGCCATCCTAGGAAGCCCAAGACATCCACCGTCCACCTTTGCCTGTAATCCCAGTGCTGGAAATGACGACACACTCCCATCGATAGAGCCACCATTACACTCACAAATCTCCTATCCAGGGACATTGCATATGGCCCCCTTACTGATGCCCGTACCCAGGGAGAACTACCATTATGTGTGCCCTGGAGGCATGACATGAATGTGAAACAGTGCACAATGTGCATCACTGCTAAGGGACCTGGTTCATGCAATGTGCTGGACCTCAGTTCCAACGAGCGAGGCGGTAGTGAGTTTCACTCATTTTGTTCAGCTTTTCCAAGGAATGTTTTAACAGGGGACTCATGATTGATCCAAGCACATTACAAGACACTGGAAATTTTAACCCCGGGACTCGGCAGTGGGAGAGCTGGTGACCACCAAGGTCTTCCACACCCTGGAGAAGCCAGAGCCATGCCACTGAGAAGCTGATCCCGGGAGAAGCTACAAAATCCAAAACACAGTGTCAGCCCTCCAAACCAAGAAATGCTTACCCTACAGAGCCATCTGTCAGCCTAGGCCACATCAATTCCAAGATTCCAGGCAACTCTGTCCTAAGAAGGAATGCACCTTGTCCTTGCTGACCAATAGCATGTCTCTCAAGGCAACTGTCCCTGAGAAGTAGATACAAATCAAAATGCACATTTCAAGAACGGATTCAAAGACAAAGGTGGACAGTGCACTGCCATCACTGCCAGAACAGGAATTTCCCTGCCTTCTCATTGACATCCTGTTTTGCAGTTCCTGCCTTCTCATCTCCATGAATTCCCCTAAGCCAAGTAATGATATGGACAACCATGGAACACATCATGTCTCCAAGCCAAGGTGTGCTTGTTTTTCTGCATGTTCTTCTGTGCTGTTCCACGTGAATGGGTCACTATGGGCCTGGCACCCAAGGGCACTCATGTGTTCCCCATCTCCTGAAGGAGCAGTCACGCTGCCCATCTTCTATACCCAACACTGGGAAATGTAAACTCTTGGACATCAAGACCTACCACGTAATCACCATCATCTCAAGCTCAGTCCCTTGTGGGCAAAAGGCATGCTTGACTCTCCCACCAACAAGTCTGCTCCTGAAAGCTTATACCCACTGTGGGTGCACTCTATGTCCCTTCACGATTCCCCTGATTTCTGGTGTCCAATGACAATGAGAATGTGCTGGTTCGTGACCCCTAGCAAGGGAGGCACACCTGGACAAACCAAAGTCCACCAACACCACTGGAAATCGCCACTATCTGAGCCTTGAAGTCTGTTGCAATGCAAATAAGAGTGTGGGGAGACATCGCCCCCTCCCTGCTTTGCTGCACTCCCATGTTGAAGGCCTAATGGTGGGGGAGGAAACTCAGGGGATTTAACCCTTTCTACATCCCTGCCCCTCATCAACACTGACCCTGGTTTACCCTGGCAAAGCAGAAAAGCAAGGTCACAGCGAGCCTGAATGCCTGGCCTATATGTTCGTGCCTGAATATTGGAGGCCCAGTCCTCTTCCTGCACACACATATCCTGCCTGCAGGTCTAGCAAGCCAAGGAGGTCTGCACAAGCACCTTCGCCCGTAATCACTGCGTTAGAAATGATGTTGCCCTGCCATCAATACAGCCACCATTGCATTCACAAATCTCCTACCCAGATGCATCGCGTGTAGCCCTCTTCGAGATGCCCCTACTCAGGGAGACCTCCCATTTTGCATGCCCTGGAGGCATGGCAGGAATGTGAAACAGTGCACATTATGCCTCACTCCTAAAGGCCCTAGTTCAGGCAAGTGCTGGACCTCAGTTCTGATGAGCGAGACTATAGTGAGTTTCACTAATTTTGTTCAGCTTTTTCAAGGAATGTTTTGATGAGGGACTCATCATCAATCCAAGCATGCTATAAGACACTTGCAATTTTACTCCGCAGGACTCAGCATGGGAGAGCTGGTGACCACCAAGGTCTTCCACACCCTGGAGAAGCCTAAGCCAGGTCACTGAGAAGCCATTCCCAGAAGTTGCTACAAAATCCTAAACACAGCGTCAGCTGTCCAACACAGGAAATGCTTACCCTCCAGATCCATCTGTCAGCCTCAGACATAGCCATTCCAGGAATCCAGGCAACTCTGTTGTAAGAAGGAAGGCACCTCGTCCTCACCCACCAATGGCATGTCTCTGAAGGCGACTGCCCCTGAGAAGTGGACACAAATCGAATGCACATTTCAGAAAGGGATTCATGGACACAGGTGGCCACTTCATCTCTGAGCACCATCATCTCTGAGCTCGGTCCCTTGTGGACAAAAGGTGGGGTTGACTCTCCCACCAAACCAGGCTGCTCCTGAAAGCATACACCCACTATGGGCACATGCTACAGCCCCTCACTATTCCCCGGATGTCTAGAGTCTGATGACAATGAGGACGTGCTGGCTTGGGACCCCTAGCAAGGGAGGTGCATCTGGCACAAAACCAAAGTCCACCAAAATCCATGGAAACTGCCTCCATCTGAGTATCTATGTTCATCAGATTCACTGCCTAATGCACATCACATCTGTGGCCTCATGCTCCCTTCCCACTTTGGAGCCCTCCCGTTGAGTTCTCCAGCAAGCCTTCCCTGGAGACAGCATGACACCCAAGTGCTCTGGGGGGTTGCCATTTGGACAACTGGGTTGAACCCTCTCTCTACTAAGAGGCCAGCACAAGCTCATCCATGGAACATACACAAATCACTCTAATGAAGCTTCACTGCAGACAAGGCTATGACATCTTACCCATCATGCAGCCCCCTTGACCAAATCCTTATCCTCACTCCTCCAACTCTGGAGCCCAACAGAACCTAACCACTTGTTATTGACCTGCTGATTCCCTGTCAACCAGTCGCCTACAAGCAGCACAATCAATCACAAATCATACCCACCTTTTCTCTCCCACTGCCAGCCAGGTAACATCTCAAACCATCCCTATACACTCCCTAAGGGAAGAACCAAGCTTCTTCCCCACCAACCTGGGGAATGGAACACTGAAGACACTGCCAACAACTACAGTCACCAGACTGTGCCAACCCAATGGCTGCTCCACAGCAGTGTGCCTAGAACTGAATGCACTCCCTGCCCTTCCTCAAGGCAAACAGGCCTGTGGAACCAGATGCCAGGAGAACATACCCACTGACATGAAATTTCTTTCCTGATGCTTTCAAGAAGCAAGGATCCTGGGAAAGGGAAGAAGTATCCACCTGAATATTGGCAAAGAAAAGCCACAACACCACACAGGCTCAAGTGAGATCCAGAGGGACATGTTCCCCTACAAGGAACACAACCATGGAGACCTAGTCAGCTGAGACTAGGTGGGTAACCTGGTCACCAGCCTGAGGACCTTGCAGCAGGAGTGGTCACAGGGACCACCCTTGGATGACTTCGCTGGCAACTGCCACCATGGCTGAAAATTCTCCCTGCAACCAGAGACCTGCCCAGGAATATATGGGAAGCCTCCTCCACCCATCCTGATGTGGATATCCAAGTAAGGATACTATGTGTCAACTCTGTCTGGGATATATTCCTGCCAGGACCATCAAGACCAAGTTCACGTTAATTTTAGCTGTGGCAGTGTGATAGAGAGGGTGGGGAGACAGCCCATCTTGCTTTGCTGGGCCCTTTATTTGAGGACCCAGTCAGGGGGTGGAAATGCAGTGGTTCTGCCCTTTTCTGTAACCATCACCCCCATTACCAATGAACATGTCTTTACCCCGGGAAAGCAGAAGTCTAAGTTCATGGTGAGCCTGAAGGCCTGGTCCATCTGCTCATCCCTGGATATTGGATGCATTGGCCTCAGCCTACACACACAAATCCTGCTGTCAGCCTTCCAAGCCCAGGAGGCCTGCACCTCCACCTCTGTCAGTAATACTTGTGCTGGAAATGATAGCTCCATGCCATCAAGACAGCCACCATTGCACTCACAAATCTCCTACTGAGGCACATTGTGTGCTGCCCTATTCCTAATGTCCCTACCCAGGGAAAACTCCCATTGTGTGTGCCCTGAAGGCAGGAACGTGAAGGAGTGCCTGTTGTCCCTCACTACTAAAGGCCCTGGTTCAGGCAACATGTTGGACCTCAGTTCCAATGAGCGAGATGGTAGTGAGTTTCACTCATTTTCAGCTTTTCCAAGGAATGTTTTGATGGGGAACTCATGGATCCAAGCACATTCTAATCCGCTAGAACTTTCTCCCCTGGGACTCGGCAGTAGGAGAGCCGGTGACCACCAAGGACTTCTGCATACTAGAGAAGCAAGAACCACGTCACTGAGAAGCCATTCCTGGGAAACGAAACGTTCCTCTGAAACAGCATCAGCCCTCCAACTCAGGAAATGCTTACCCTCTGGAGTGATCTGCCAGCCTCAGCCATAGTGAATCCTGGATCCTAGGCACCTCTGTCCTCAGAAGGAATGCACCTCATCCTCACCTGCCAATGGAATGCCTCTCAAGGCAACTGCCCATGAGAAGTGGATACAAATCAAATGAATACTTTAGAAAGGGACTCAAGGACACAGATGTCTGCTGCATTGCCATCCCTGCCAGTGGAGTAGCTTCCCTGCCTTCTCATTGACATCTTGTTTTGCAGTTTCTGCCTTCTCATCTCCATGAATTCCCCTAAGCTAAATAACGGTATGGACACCCAGGGAACACATCACGTCTCCATGCTGAGGTGTGCTCATGTTTCTGTGTGTTACTCTGTGCTGCTCTGTGTGTGTGGATCACTGTGCACCTGGCACCATAGGATATTTGTGTGTTCCCCATCTCCTGAAGGAGCTGTCAGGATGCCTACCTTCTATACCCGCAATGGAGAAAGGTCAACTCTTTGACAGCAAGGTCTGCCACATAAACAACATCAACTCTGAGCTCAGTCCATTGTGGACAAAAGGCGGGATTGACTCTTCCACCAACCAAGGATGCTACTAAAAGCATACACCCACTATGGGCACACTCGACAGCCCCTCAGATTCTTCAGATGTCTGTAATCTGAGAACAATGAGGAGGAACTCGCTCAAGACCCTCAGTCATGGAGGCGCACCTGGCACAAAACCAAACTCCACTAACATCACTAGACGACACTGTACACCGTCACTGTCTGAGCATGGATGTCCATTCACTGTGTAATGGGTATAAGTAGACTCACATAGGTGGCCTGATGCTGCCTTCCCATGTCGAAGCCCTCACTTTGGGGTCTCCAACAAGCATTTCCTGGAGTGACAATGACACCCGAGAGCCATGGGTGCTTTGCCCATTGTACAACCAAGTAGAACCCTCTGCCAAGAGGCGGGCACACAGTCAGCCATGGGCCTAGCACGTATCACCCCCAGGAAGCTTCACCAGAATCACCACTGCAGCAATGGGCCCATCATGTAGCTACCTTGACCAAACCCTCATACTCATGCTTCCAACACTGGACCCCAACAAAATTGTCATACTTGCTTTGGACCCGTTGATTCCCAGTCACCCAGTCACTCAGTCACCCACAAGGGGCACAATCAGACACAAATAAAACCCACCTTTTCTCTTTCAACTGCCAGCTGGGTAAACTCTCAACCCATCCCTGTCATGCTACCCCTGTCCACTCCCTATGGGAATAAACAGGCTTATGACAAGCCACATGGGGTATAATATACTGAAGATACCACCAACACCCAGAGTCATGAGTCTGTCCCAAGCCAATGGCTACTCCACTGCGGTGCACCTGAGGCTGCACACAAACATACTCTTCCTTAAAGCAAACAGGAATGCAGAGCCAGATATCAGGAGACCTTGCCCATTAATACGGAAATTTCCTTCCTGACACTTTCAAGAAGCAAGCTTCCAGGGAAAGGAAAGAAGGATCCACATGAATATTGACTAAGAAAAGCTGCACCATCACATTTCCTCAAGTGGGACCTCAAGGGATCTGTTCTCTTATTAGGAAGACAACCTTGGAGACCTAGTCAGCCAGGAAAAGGCTAGGTCAGCTAGACACCAGCCTAAGGACCCTACAATAGGAGTGTTTACAGGGATCACCCTTAGATGAGTCTGCTGGTAATGTCTACCACACCGAAAATTCCAACCGCAACCAGAGACAGGCGCAAGATTATCTGAGAAGCCTCCTGCACCCACCCCAGACATGGATGTCCACATGAGGACACCATGTGTCCTGTTTCTCTCTGGGATACCTCCTGCCAGGGCCATCAGGACCAGCATCAGTTTGCGTCTAGCTCTGGCAATCCGAGTAAGAGAGTGAGGAGACAGCCCCTCCTGCTTTGCTGAACCCCTAAATTGAGGGTCCAATGGGGAGAGAACCTCAGAGGATTCAGCCACATCTATAGCCCTCCCCCTAATCACCACTGAACATGGCTCTACCCCAGCAAAGTAGAAGAGCAAGATCATGGTCAGCCTAAAGGCCTGGCCCATCTGCTTGTCCTCGGAAATTGGAGTCCCAGTCCTCCACCTGCACACAAAAGTCCAGCCTGACAGCCTACCATGCTGAAGGTGGAGGTGGTCCTCCACCTTCACCAGCAATCTCTGCGCTGGAAATGATGACACCATGCCATCAAGATAGTCACCATTGCACTTATAAATCTCCTATCCAGGTGCATTGCATGCAACCCTCTTCCTGATGCCCCTACCCAGGGAAAGCTAGCATTGTGTGTGCCCTACTGGCATGGGAGGAATGTGAAACAGTGCACATTCCACCTCATTCCTAAAGGCCCTGGTTCAGAGAACACGCTGCACCTCAGTTCTTATGAGCAAGACAGTAGTGAGTTTCACTCATTTTCTTCAGCTTTTCCCAGGAATGTTTTAATGAGGGATTCATCAATCCAAGAATGTTCCAAGCCACTGGAACTTTTACCCCATGGGACTTGGCAGTGGGCCAGCCAGTGACCAAGGTCTATTTTCTGGGAAGAAGCTGAGCCCAGGGAGGAGCTATAAAATCTGAAACACATCATCAGGCCTCCACCCTAGGAATTGCTTACCCTCCAAAGCTATCTGCCTGCCTCGGCCACAGAAATTCTAGGATTCCAGGCAACTCTGTCCTAAGAAGGAATGTACCTTGTCCTTGCCTGCCAATGGCATGTCTCTCAAGGCATTTGGCCCTGAAAAGTGGAAAAACATCAAATGTATGCTTCAGAAAGGGATTCAAGGACACAGGTGGCCACTGAAATGCCATCACTGCCAGTGGAGTAACTTCCTTGCCTTCCCATTGACATCCTGTTTTGCAGTTTCTGCCTTCTCTTCTCCATGAATTTCTCTAAGCCAAGTAACGATATGGACACCCATGGAAAACATCGTGTCTCCAATCAAGGTATGCTTGTGTTTCTGTATGTTCCTCTGTGCTATTCTGCATGTGTGGCACCATAAGGCATTCATATGTTCCCCTATGAGGAGCAGTCATGCTGCCCACCTTCTATACCTGACCCTGGGAAAGGCCAACTCCTTGACACCAAGGCCTAGCACATAAACTCCACCAACTCTGAGCTAAGTCCATTGTGCACAAAAGGTGGGGGTGACTCATCCACCAAACAAGGCTGCTCTCAAATGCATATACCCACTGTGGACATATTCTACAGCCCCTCTCAATTCCCCTGATCTCTGAGATCTGACAACAATAAAGACATTCTGGCTCTGGACTCTGAGCCAGGGAGGCATGCCTGGCACAAAACCAAAGTCCACCAACATCACGGGACACCGCCACCATCTGAGCAGCCACATCCATTGGATTCACTGCCTAATGGACATACCCTGACTCATTCCGGTGGCTCAATGCTGCCTTCCCACATAAGAGCCTTCCCTTTTGGTCCTCCAAAAGCCTTCCTGGATTCAGCACAATGCCTGAGTGCTAAGCAGGGTTTGCCATTTGGACAATCAGGCTGAACTCTCTACCAAGAGGCGTGCACATGCTTACCCTTGGAACTTGCATGCATCAACCTCACAGAGTGTCACCGCACTGTGGCATCTGGCCCATCACACAGCTACCTTGACCAAACTCCCAACCTCACACCTCTAACTCTGGACCCAGACAGAACCATAACAATCACTGTAGACCCACCAATACCCAGTTAACCAGTTGCCTACAAGCAGCATGGTCAATCACAAATCATACCCACGTTTTCTCCATCCAATGCCAGCTGGGTAACCTCTCAACCCATCCTTGTCATGCTAACCCTGTCTAATCCCTAAGGGAATAAACAACCTTTTGCCCCAACCAACATGAGGAATGGAACACTGAAGACACTGCCAACAACCACAATCACCAGCCTGTCCCAAGCCAGTCGCTGCTCCACAGTAGTGCACCTGGGACTGCACATACTCCCTGCCCTTCCTCAAGGCAAAGAGGCCTCTGGAACCAGATCCCAGAAGAACATGCCCATTGATGTGGAAATCCTTCCTGACACTTTCAAGAAGCAAGGATCTGGGAAAGGGAAGAAGTGAATATTTGCCAAGAAATGCCACTATACCACACATGTGCGAGTGGGATTCTAAAGGACGTGTTTCCCTATGAGGAACACAACCATGGAGACCTAGTCGGCTGGGAAAAGCTAGGTCACGTGGAGACCAGGCTAAGGACCCTTTAACAGGAGTGGTCATAGGGACCACCCTTGGATGACCTTGGTGGCAATCTCTACAATGCCCAAAAATTCCACCCACAAACAGAGATTTGCCCAGGAATATATGGGAAGCCTCCTCCACAAACCCTCATGTGGATGTCCAAGTGAGGATACCAAGTGTCACTTCTGGGATACATTCTTGCCAGGACCATCAAGACCCAGTTCATGTTAACTCCATCTGTGGCAATGCAATAAATATGGGGGGGGGGGGACAGCCCCTTTTGCTTTGCTGGGTCCCATGAGGGGGGTGTGGAACCTTGGTGGGTTCGCCCTTTTCTGTAGCCCTCCCTCTATCACCACTGAATATGTGCTTACCATGGGAAAGCAGAAGTCCAAGTTCACGGTCAGCCTGAAGGCCTGGTCTATCTCCTCGTCCCAAGATATTGGACACACTGGCCTCTGTCTGCACAAGAAAATCCTGCCTATCAGCCTACCAAACCCAGGAGGCCTCTACATCTACCTTCTACAGCAATACCTGTGCTGGAAACAATAGTGCCATACAATCAATACAGGCACTACTGTAGTCACAAATCTCCTATCGAGGCGCATTGCATGTAGCCCTATTCTTGATGCCCCTACCCAGGGAGGACACCCATTGTGTGTGCCCTGAAGGAACGGCAAGAATGTTAAACAGTGCACCTTGTCCCTCACTACTAAAGACCCTGTTCCAGGCAACGTGATGAACCTCAATTCCGATGAGCAAGACAGTAGTGAGTTTCACTCATTTTGTTCAGCTTTTCCAAGGAATGCTTTGACAGGAGACTCATCATTGATCCATGCATGTTTTAAGCTACTGGAACTTTTACCCCCCAGGACTCGGCAGTGGCAGAGCTAATGACCACCAAGGTCATCTGCACTCTGGAGAAGCCAGAGCCACACCACTGAGAAGCCATCCCTGGGAGGAGCTACAAAGTCCAAAACACAGCATCAGCCCTCCAACCCAGGAAATGATTACCCTCTGGAGCCATCTGCCAGCCTCGGCCACAGTGATTCCAGGATTCCAGGCAACTCTGTCCTAAGAAGGAATGCACCTGTCCTCACCCACCAATGGCATGTCTCTCAAGGTGACTGCTCCTGGGAAGTGGACACAAATCGAATGCATGTTTCAGAAAGGGATTCAAGGACACAGGTGTCTGCTGCACTGCTATCTTTGCTAATGCAGTAACTTCCCTGCCTTCTTCTTGAGATGCTGTTTTGCGGTTTCTGCCATCTTATCTCCATGAATTCCCCTAAGCCAAATAATGATATGGAAACCCACGGTACACCTCAGGTCTCTAAGCTGAGGTGTACTCATGTTTCTGTGTTTCTCTGTGCTTCTCTCTGTGTGATTCGCTTTGCGCCTGGCACCCTAGGGTGCTCGTATGCTCCCTATCTCCTGAAGGAGCTGTCATGGTGCCCACCTTCTATACCTGACACTGGGAAAGGCCGATTCTTTGACATCAAGGCCTACCACATAAATGACATCAACTCTGAACTCACTCTGTTGTGGTCTAAGGGGGGGGGTGCTTGCCCACCAACCAACTCTGCTTCTGAAAGTATAAATTCTCTGTGGGCACAACTAAAGCCAATCACAATTCCTGTGTTGTCTGTAATTCAACAACAATGAAGATGTGCTGGGTCGGAACCCTCAGCCATGGAGGCAGCTGGGCACAAAACCAAAGACCACTAATACCACTGGATACCATCACCATCCAAACAGGGATATCCATCAGATTCACGGCCTAATGTTTATAGGAGGACTCACACGGGTGGCCTGATACTGACTTCCCATGTGGAAGCCCTCCCTTTAAGGGCTCCAACAAGCTTTTCCTGGAGTGACGACACCCAAGAGCCACGGGTGTTTTGCCCTTTGAATGACCGAGCCAAACCCTCTGCTAGGAGGTATGTACACTGTCATCTACGGGCCTTGTACGTATCATCCCCAGAGAGCTACACTGGACTCACCACTATGGCAATGGGCTCATCATGCAGCTTCTTGATCAAACCCCCATCCTCATGCTTCCAAAGCTAGACCCCAACAAACCATAACACTCGCTGTGGACCCATCAATTTCCAGTCACCCAGTCACCTACAAGGAGTGATTGATCACAAATCACACACCCACCTTTTCTCCTGCAACTGCCAGCCGGGTAACCTCCAAACCTATCCCTGTCATGCTGTCCCTGCCCAGTCCCTAAGTGAGAAAACAGGCTTCTGACCACCCACACTGGAAATGGAACACTGAAGACACTGCCTACACCTAGAATCATCAGTCTGTTCCAAGCCAATGTCTATTCCAGGGGTCCTCAAACTGTGGCCTGTGGGCTACACGTGGCCTGCCAAGGACATTTATCTGGCCCACCAGGTGTTTTTGCCGCCACTTCCTGTCCTGCTTAGCAGCCAACTTGTCCCAGGCCCGCAGTGTGCATGTGTGGAATGTGTACCGCACTCTTCGACTCCCCTCCTTCTCTCTGTCTCTCGAGTCACAAGCTTGCCTGTGTAGAGCCTGCTGCTGCCTGAAGACCGAAGTAAGAACAAGTTAGGATTTATTTATTTTTTTGAAGTTAGGAGGTCTACTTTTTTTATTCTGCAGTTAGTAGGGCCTTTTTTTGGCAGTTAAGTGGGGGCTTTTTTCCCTAAATTTAGGAGGTCTTTTTTTTTTTTTTTTTTTTTTTTGCAAAAAGGGGGCAACTTTTTTTTTTAAGGTAGAATAGCCTTTTTTTAAAAAGTTGGTTAGTTGGTTTGGAGTGGTTTCTAGGGTGGGTTGCATCACAGTAATAATGCAAATAGCGCTCAGTGCTAATGCAAATAGTAAGTGCTCAGTGGTAATGCAAATGGTCAGTGCTCAGTATTAATGCAAATTTTCAGCAGTCAGTGTTATTGCCAATGGTTAGTAGTCAGTGTTATCGCAAATGATCAGTGGTCAGTGTTAATGCAAATGGGCAGTGTTCAGTGTTATTGCATGGGGGCCCCAAACTAGTAATCTGCCTAGAGACCCAAGGGAATTTAATCTGGCTCTGCAGACAGCAGAGAAGTAGGAAACCCAATTTCATTGACAGTAAGTGCATTTATATTCTGATTGTTATTTAGTTGTGTATGATGTTGAATGTTCAGTGCTGTGTAGACCCCGGTTCACACTGTTGCAATCTCTGAGCAGGTACAAGTTCAACCATATGCTTGTATGGCTGAATTCGCATTAGATTCAGAAGGAAAAAGGCATACATACCTTCTTTTTTCCCATGGATCTTCACACCCACTGCTATCAGATTGCAATGAAGTTTGCAAAGGGTAGTGTGAACTGGAAAGGTGGTGGAAGAACTGGCTTTGTAATCATGCCGGTTCCTGTACCTCACCACTGTGAGCCTGAGGTAAAAGTGGAGTTCTACCAATATGGGCACTGGTGAGGTTGAAATGATGTGGACTGTCAGGGCTGCATTGATGGACACTGATCAGAACACATTGATTGGCAGTGCAATCTATATGTCTCTGTGTGGGCAAAGTTATTGCTGGTATATTGTTTTTGTAGCACTATATATATACATATACATATACATACATGTATACATATACATATATGTATATTTTATATACATAAAATACATATACATATATGTATTTTATTAATAGCAATTTGTAATCCCTAGGAAACAATGATATCATGAAAGAGAAAAATTGACTCAGAGTGTAGGATATTCAAAGAACAATGGACTTATGATTACTTTTTCATGCAGTTCAAGGAAAGAGCTGTGTGTTTGATATGCCAGAATATAGTGTCTGTGTTCAAAGAATACAATTTGCATCGACACTATCAAATTCAACATAAAGATAAATATGACTGTTTGGTCAGAGAAGTGAGAAAAGATAAAATATTAAAACTGAAAAATACATTGACAACTCAGCAAAATACTTTTGTGAAGCAGAAGCAGCTAAATATTTCATCACTAAGAGCAAGTTTTCAAGTTGCCAAGCTAATAGCATGCACTGGCAGATCATTTGTGGAGGAAGAATTTGTTAAAGAATGCCTTCTTTCTGTTGCCAAAGAGATGTGTCCAGAGAAGGCCGATTTATTTAGTACGGTGAGTCTTTCAGGACCTATAATTACCCAAAAGATTGAAGATATGGGAGACAATATGCATCAGCATTTGCAAAACTCTGCAAAAAAAAATTCCTATTTTTCCTTGGCACTTGACGAAAGTAGTGATGTTCATGATTCTGCACAACTTCTAATTTTTATTTGTGGGATGAATGACCATTTCAAAATCACAGAAGAGCTTGCTGCACTGGAAAGCATCAAAGGAACAACTACAGGAGAAGATATCTATGAAAAGCTTTGCCAAACTGAAAGATCTGGAGCTGGACTAGGCTAAACTAGCCAGTATGACAACTGATGTTGTTCCAGCATGGTGGGGTCTCAGATAGGAGTAATTACTCACATTAACTAAGAGATGGACAAACATAACCATTCTCATCCAATAGCCATACACTGCCTCATCCACCAACAAGTGCTGTGTAGTAAATCACTGAAGTGGGACTATGTCATGAAAATTGTGGTATCTTGTGTTAACTTCATTAGAGCTAATACACTAAACCACAGACAATTTCTGGAATTTCTGTCTGAGCTAAATGTTGCCTATGAAGATGTTCTGTACCACACAGAGGTCTGTTGGCTGAGTCGAGGGAGAGTTTTGAAACATTTCTATGACTTACTTCCACAGATTACAGCTTTTCTACTTTCAAAAAAAAAAAAAAAGAAAGAAAGAAAGAAAAGAAGTACCAGAGCTCAATGATGCAGAATGGAAATGGCACCTTGCCTTTCTAACAGATGAAACAGAACTACTCAACAGTTTCAATGTGCAACTTCAAGGAAAAGGGAAGCCCATCTGTGATACTCAATCACATGTGAAAGCATTTGGAGTAAAATTAGACCTCCTCATCAAACAAGTGAAGGAGGAAAATTTCTACCATCTCCTCATAACTCGAAATCTGTTAGCAGAAAAACCATTGGTTGCATTCCAAAACAAAATGTGTGGATTCACTGGAAAAGTTGCAAAAGGAGTTCCAATTTAGATTTAAAGAGTTTCATCTCCATGAACAGGACATACAGCTTTTCCGTAACCCATTTTCTATTGACATTGAAAATGTGGATACAATTTACCAAATGGAACTGGCTAAACTGCAGAATTGTGACTCTCTGATAGACTCATTCAAGTCAAGCAGCATTCCTAATTTCTATGCATCTCTCCCCTCTAAGACACATCCTAATCTCAGGAACCATGCGCTCAAAATGGCAACCATCTTTGGCAGTACTTATGTCTGTGAACAGACTTTTTCCTGAATGAAACATCTGAAATCTCCAACCAGATCTAGACTAACTGATGCACACTTACATCACTTATTATGACTAGCAGTGACAAATATGGAACTGGACCTTGACCAATCTCATTAGCCAAAAACAGACCCATAGTTCCCGTTGAAATACTGGAAAGTTTGTTGATTTAACTTTACTTGTTCTTCATTTTAAATATTGTATTTGTTCCTGTTTTGTTTTTTTACTTCAAAATAAGATATTGCAGTGTGCACAGGAATTTGTTCATAGGTTTTTGGTAAACTATAGTCTGGTCCTCCAACAGTCTAAGGGTCAGTGAACTGGTCCCCTGTTTAAGAGGGGATTCCTGGTCTATTCCACCATGTGCAAATGGGGCTGCACACAAATCTACCCTTCCTCAAGGCAAACAGGACTGTGGAGCCAGATCCCAGGAGAACATGTCTGCTGATGTGGAAATTTTGTTCCTGACACTTTCAAGAAGCAAAATTCCCAGGAAAGGGAAGAAGGATCCATGGGAATATTGGCTAAGAAAAGCTACAATACCACACGTACTAAAGTGGCACCCCATAGGACTTCTCCTATGAGGAAGACAATGTTGGAAACCTAGTCAGCAGGGAAAAGGCAAGGTCAATTAGACACCAGCCTGAGGACACTGCAGCAGGAGCAGTCACAGGGATCGCCCTTAGATGACTTTACTGGCAATGTCTACCATGCCAAAAATTCCACCTGCAACCTAAGACTGGCCCAGGAATATCTGGGAAGCCTCCTGTACACACCCCCGACATGGATGTCCATGTGAGGACACCATGTGTCTCCTCTCTCTGGGAACCCTTTCTGTCACGAAGGTCAGGACCTGGTTCAGTTCTCCTCCAGCTGTGGTGATTCAAGTAAGAGGGTGGGGAGACAGCCCATCCTCCCTTGCTGGGCCACTTAGTTGAGCACCCAATGGGGGAGAAACTCAGAGGATTAGGCCATTTCTATAGATCCCCCACCCATCACCACTGAACAAGGCTTTACCCTGCAAAGCAAAAGAGCAAGGTCACGGTCAGCCTGAAGGCCTGGCCTATCTGCTCGTCCCTGGATATTGGAGGCCCGCTCCTCTGTCTACACACACATATCCTGCCTGCCAGCATACCAAGCCCAGGAGGCCTGCACCTCCACCTTCACCTGTAATCCCTGTGCTGGAAATGATGGCGCCCTGCCATTAATACAGCCATCACTGCACTCACAAATCTACCCAGGTGCATTGTGCGCAGCCCTATTCCTGATGCCTCTACCCAGGGAGAACTCCCATTGTGCGTGCCCTATAGGCATGGAAAGAATGTGAAGCAGTGCACTTTGTGTGACACTCCTAAAGGCCCTGGTTTAGGCAACATGCTGGACCTCAGTTCCAATGAGTGAGATGGTAGTAAGTTTCACTCATTTTGTTCAGCTTTTCCAAGGAATATTTTGACAAGGGAGTCATCATCAATCCAAGCACATTACAAGTTGCTAGAAATTTTACCCCCTGGGACTCGGCAATGGGAGAGTCCGTGACCACCAAGGTGTATTGCACCCAGGAGAAGCCAGAGCCACGTCACTGAGAAGCCATTCCTGGGAGAAACTACAAAATCCGAAACACAGTGTCAGCCCTCCAACCCAGGAAATGCTTACCCTACAAAGCCATCTGCTAGCCTCAGCCACATCGATTCCAGGATTCCAGGCAACTCTATCCTGAAAAGGAATGCATTTCATTCTTGCCTGCCAATGGCATGTCTCTCAAGGCAACTGCCCCTGAGAAGTGGGCACAAATCGAATGCATGTTTCAGAAAGGGATTCAAGGACACAGGTGGCTGCTGCACTGCCATCCTTGCCAACGGAGTAACTTCTCTGCCTTCTTATTGACATCCTGTTTTGTGGTTTCCACTTTCTCTTCTCCATGAATTCCTCCAAGCCAAGTAATGATATGGACACCAATGGAATATGTCATGTCTCCAGCCAAGGTGAGCTCATGTTTCTGTGTGTTCCTCTGTGCTGCTCTATGTGAGAGGGTTGCTATGGGCCTAGCAATCTAGGGTGCTCATGTGTTCCCCATCTCCTTTTTTTTTTATTTTTATTTTTATTTTTTTTTTTTTATTGAACGGTAACTATGTACATTAATGCACTTCTGGGGTACAGTGTGGGGTTTTCACATGCAATCTGAAATACTTCCATCAACTGGTCCACACAGCCTTCATGTCATTTTCTCAGTTATTGCTTTAAAACATTCACATTCTACTCTTAGAAAGATTCACCTGTACCCCTATAAGGTAAACCTCA
>NW_003852633.1:57291-137373 GCF_000181295.1 Otolemur garnettii
GGTGTGTACATTGGATATTTTTTCCTCCATTCTTGTGATACTTTGCTCAGAAGAACATTCTCCAGCTCCATCCATGTGAACATGAAGGATGTAAAGTGTTCCCCATCTCCTGAAGGAGCAGTCATGCTTCCCACATTCTATATCCAACATTCAGAAAGGCCAACTCCTTGACACCAAGGCCTACCACATAAACACCATCAATTCTGAGCTCAGTCTGTTGTGGACAAAAGGCAGGGGTGACTCTCCCACCTGTCAAGGCTGCTCCTGAAAGCATACACCCAATGTGGGCACATTCTCCCACTCTTCACAGTTCCCTTGATTTCTGGGATCTGATAACAATGAGGACATGCTGGCTCTGGATCCCCAGCTAGGGAGGTGTGCCTGGTACAAAACCAAAGTCCACCAAAATCACTGGACACCACCACCATCTGAGCAGAGAAGTCCATCATATTCACTGCCTAATGGGCATATCTGGACTCACTCCTGTGGCCTCAAGCTACCTTCCCACATTGGAGTCCTCCCTTTGGGTTCTCCAACAAGCCCTCTCTGGAGTCAGCATGATACCAGAGTCCCATGATGTGTTTACCATTTGTACGACTGGGCTGAACTGTCTGCCAAGAGGCGTGTACATGCTCATCCATGGAACTTGCACGTAGTACCCTCATGGAGCTTCACCACAGATACTGCTGTGGCATCTAGCCCATCACGCAGCCTCCTTGACCAAACCACCATCCTCACACCTCCAAATCTGGACCCCTTTAGAACCATAACCACTTTACTGTGGATCCACCTATTCCCAGTTGTGTAGTCACCTACAAGGAGCATGACTGATCACAAATCATACCCATGTTTTCTCCTTCAACTGTCAGTTGGGTAACCTCTCAATCCATTCCTATCACACTATCCCTGTCCACTCCCTAAGGGAATAAACAAGCTTCTGCCCCACCAACTTGGGGAATGGAACACTGAAGACAACGCCAACAACCACAGTCACCAGTCTGTGCCAACCCAATGGCTGCTCCACAGCAGTGTGAGTGACTGCACACACTCCCTGCCCTTCTTCCAGGCAAGGAGGACAGATCCCAGGAGAATATGCCCGCTGACGTAGAAAAGTATCCTTCCTGACACTTTCACGAAGCAAGCTTCCTGGGAAAGGGATGAAGTATCCATGAGAATATTGGCTAAGGAAAGCCACAACACTACACATGCCCAAGTGGGATTCTAAGGGATGTGTTCCCCTATGAAGAACACAACCATGGAGACCTAGTTGGCCGGGAAAGGGTAGGTCACCTGGAGACCAGCTTGAGGACCCTGCAAGACGACTAGTGTCAGGGACCACCCTTGGATAACTTGGCTGGCAATCTCCACCATGCCTGAGAATTCCACCCACAACCAGAGACCTACCCAGGAATATATGGGAAACCTCCTCCACCTACCTTGATGTGAGGATACTAAGTGTCACCTCTGTCTTGGATACATTCCTGCCAGGACCATCAAGACCAAGTTCACATTGATTTTAGCTGTGGCACTGCGATAAAGATGGAGGGGGGGGAGAAAGCCCCTCCTGCTTTTGTGTGCCCTTAACTTGAGAGCCCAATGTGGAGGTGTAGAACTGCAGAGGTTTCACCCTTTTCTGTAGCCCTCCCCCTCATCACCACTTAAAATGTCTTTACCCAGGGAAAACAGAAGTCAAAGTTCATGCTCAGCCTAAAGTCCTGGCCTATCTGCTCATTCCTGGATATTGGATGCAAGGGGCTCTGCCTGCAGACACAAATCCTGTCTCTTGACCTACCCAGCCCAGGAGGCCTGCACTTCCAACTTCACCCGTAATACCTGTGCCGGAAATGATAGCGCCATGCCATCAAGACAGCCACCTTTGCTCTCACAAATCTCCTACCCAGGTGCATTGCATGTTGCCCTATTTCTGATGCCCCTACCTAGGGAGAATTCCCATTGTGTGTGCCCTGAAGGGATGGCAGCAATGTGAAGCAGTACACATTGTCCCTCACTACTAAAGGCCCTGGTTCAGGCAATGTGTTGGACCTCAGTTCTGATGAGTGAGATGGTAGTGAGTTTCACTGGTGTTGTTCAGCTTTTCCAAGGAATGTTTTGATGGGCGACTCATCATTGATCCAAGCATGTTCCTAACGACTACAGTCCCATGGGACTCAGCAGTTGGAGAGCCGGTAACCCCCAAGGTCTTCTGCACCCTGGAGAAGCCAGAGCCATGTCACTGAGAAGCCTTTCCCGGGAGGAGCTCCAAAGTCCAAAACACAGGGTCAGTCCTCCAACCCAGGAAATGATTACCCTCCAGAGCAATCTGCCAGCCTCAGCCACAGTAATTCCAAGATTCCAGGCATCTCTGTCCTCAGAAAGAATGCACCTCATCCTCACCCACAGATGGAATGCCTCCCAAGATGACTGCCCCTAAGAAGTGGACACAAACTGAACGCTTCTGAAAGGGATTCAAGGCCACAGGTGTCTACTGCGCTGCCATCCCTGCCAGCACAGTAACTTCCCTGCCTTCTCACTGACATCCTGTTTTGTGGTTTCTGCCTTCTGTTCTCCATGAAATCCCCTAAGCCAAATAACAATATGCACATATACAGAATATGTTGTGTCTCCAACCTAAGGTGTGCTCAAGTTTCTATGTGTTCCTCTGTGTGTGTGTAGGTCACTATGTGCCTGGCACCCTTGGGCACTTATATGCTCCCCATCTCCTGAAGGAGCTGTCATGATGCCCATCTTCTATACCCAACACCAGAAAAGGCTGACTCTTTGACACCAAGACCTACAACATAAACGACATCAACTCTGAGCTCAGTCCACTGTGGACAAAAGGTAGGATTGACTCTCCCAACAACCAAGGCTGCTCCTGAAGGCGTACACCCAATGTGGGCACAACTACAGCTCCTCAGATTTCCCAGATGCTTGGAATCTGAGGACAATGAGAACAAACTGGCTCTGGACCCTCAGTCAAAGAGGTACACCTAGTACAAAACCAAAGTCCACTAATATCGCTTGACTTCACTGGACACCATCACCATCTAAGCAAGGACATCCATTCACTGCCTAATGGGCAAAGGTAGACTCACACAGGTGGCCGGATGCTGCTTTCCAAAGTCAAAGCCCTCCCTTAGAGGCTCCAACAAGTATTTTCCGGAGTGACAATGACACCTGAGAGCCATGGGTGTTTTGCCCATTGGATGACCTAGCAGAACCCTCTGCCAAGAGTCATACACATGGTCACCCACAGGCCTTGCATGTATCATCCCCAGAGAGCTTCACTAGAATCCCCACTGTGGCAATGGGCCCATCATGCAGCTACCTTGAACAAACCCACATCCTCATGCCTACAAAGCTGGACCCCAATAAAACCATAACACTCGCTTTGTATCTGTTGATTCGCAGTCATCCAGGTACCTACAAGGAGCAGGATTGATCACAAATCACACCTGCCTTTTCTCCTTCAACTGCCAGCTGGGTAACCCCTCAACCCATTCCTGTCATGCTACCCCTGTCCACTCCCTATGGGAATAAGCAGGTTTCCGACGAGCCACATGGGTAATGGAATACTGAAGACCCCACCAGCACCGAGTCATCATTCTCCCCAAGCCAATGGCTACTCAGCCGTGGTGCACCTACAATTAACAGAGGGTGCACACAAACCTACCCTTCCTCAAGGCAAACAGAACTGTGAAACCAGATCCCAGGAGAACATGGACACTGCCATGCAAATTTCCTTCCTGACACTTTCAAGAAACAAGCATCCTGGGAAAGGGAAGAAGGATCCATGTAAATATTGGCTAAGAAAAGCTGCACCACCACACGTCCTCAAGTGGGACCACGGGGCACTTGTTCTCCTATGAGGAAGACAACCTTGGAGACCTAGTCAGCCAGGAAAATGCTAAATCAGCTACACAGCAAAAAGAGTGGTCACAGGAATCACCCTTGGACGACTTCACTGGCAATGTCTACCACACCAAAAATTAAACCCACAACCAGAGACTGGCCCAGGAATATCTGGGAAGCCTCCTGTACACATCCCCAATGTGGATGTCCATGTGAGGACACCACGTGTCTCCGCTCTCTGGGATAACTTCCTGCCAGGACTGTCAGGACATGGTTCAGTTCACCTCCAGCTATTGAAATGCGAGTAAGAGAGTAGGACAGCAGCCCATCCTGCTTTGCTGGGCCCTTAAGGTGAAGGTCAATGTGACTCCTCAGAGGAGTCAGTCATTTCTATAGCCGTCCCCTTCATCACCACTGAACATGGCTTTACCTTGGCAAAGCAGAAGAACAAGGTCACAGTTAGCCTGAAGACCTGGCCCATCTGGTCATCCCCAGATATTGGAGGCCCAGTCCTCTGCCTGCACACATAGATCCTGCCTGCCGGCCTAACAAGCCCAGGAGGCCTGCACTTCCACATTCACCACCAATCCCTGTGCTAGAAATGATGGTGCCGTGCCATCAATACAGCCACAATTGCACTCACAAATCTACCCAGGTGCATTGTATGCGACCCTCTTCCTGATGCCCCTACCCAGGGAGAATTCCCATTGTGCATGCCCTGGAGGCATGGCAGGAATTTGAAACAGTGCACATTGTGCCTCACTCCTAAAGGCCCAGGCTCAGACAAAGTGTTGCACCTCAGTTCCAATGAGCAAGATGGCAGTGAGTTTCACTCAGGTTCAACTTTTCCAAAACATTTTGACGGTGGACTTGTCATCCATCCAAGAATGTTCCACTCTGCTAGAACTTTTACCCTGCAGGACTCGAGAGTGGGAGAGCTGGTGATCACCAAGGTGTATTGCACCCCAGGGGAAGCCAGAGCCATGCCACAGAGAAGTTGTTCCCAGGAGGAGCTACAAAATCTGAAATACAGCGTCCACCCTCCAACCCAGGAAATGCTTACCCTCCATAGTGATCTGCCAGGCTTGGTCACAGTGATTCCAGGATTCTAGGTAACTCTGTACTAAGGAGGAATATACCTCATTCTTGCCCACCAATGGCATGTCTCTTAAGGCGGTTGCCCCTGAGAAGTGGACACATCGAATGCACATTTCAGAAAGGGATTCAAGAACAAAGGTGGCCGCTGCACTGCCATCCTTGCCAGCAGAATAACTTCCCTCCCTTCTCATTGGCATCCTGTTTTGCAGTTTCTGCCTTCTCTTCTCCATGAAATCCCCTAAGCCAAGTAACAATATGGACACCCACAGAACATGTTGTGTCTCCAGTCGAAGTGTGCTCATGTTTCTGTGTGTTCCTCTGTGCTGCTTTGCATGTGTGGGTCCCTATCAGCATGGCACCCTAGGGTGCTCGTGTGCTCTCCATCTCATAAAGGAGCAGTCACATTGCCCACCTTCTATACTCAACACTGGGAAGGGCCGACTCCTTGACACCAAAGCCTAGCATGTAAACTTTGAGCTCAGTCCATTGTGGACAAAAGGGGGTGACTCTCCCACCAAACAAGGCTGCTCCAGAAGGCAAACACCCAATGTGGGCACGTTCTCCTGCCCCTCATTATTCCCATGATTTCTGGGATCTGACGACAAAGAGGACATGCTGGCTTCAGATCCTCAGCCAGGGAGGTGTGCCTGGCACAAAACCAAAGTCTACCAACATCACTGGATACTGCCAGCATCTGAGCAGCAATGTCCATCAGATTCACTGCCTAATGGGCATACCTGGACTCACTCTGGTGGCCTGATGCTGCCTTCCAATGTTAGAGTCCTCCCTTTGGGTTCTCCAACAAGCCTTCCCAAGAGTCAGCATGACACCTGAGTCCCATGATGGGTTTGCCATTTGAATGCTCAGGCTGAACCCTCTGCCAAGAGGCATGCACATACTCATCCATGGAACTTGCATGTATCACCATCACGGAGCTTTACCACACACACTGCTGTGGCTTCTGGCCCATCATGCAGCTACCTTGACTAAACCCCCATCCTCACACCTCTAAATCTGGACCCCAACAAAACCATAACACTCGCTGTGGACCCACCAATTCCCAGTCACGAGGTCGCCTACAAGGAGCACGAGCAATTGCAAATCACACCCATGTTTTCTCCTTCAACTGCCAGCTAGGTAACCTCTCAACCCATCCCTGTTACGCTATCCCTGTCCACTCCCCAAGGGAATAAACAAGCTTCTGCCCCACCAACATGAGGAATGGAACACTGAAGACAACACCAACGATCATAGTCACTAGCCTGTCCCAAGCACTGTGTGTGGCCGGCACACACTCCATGCCCTTCCTCAAGGCAAACAGGCCTGTGGAACCAGATGCCAGGAGAACATGCCTGCTGACATGGAAATTTCCTTCCTGACACTTTCAAGAAACAAGCTTCCTGGGAGAGGGATGAAGTATCCATGGGAATATTGGCTAAGGAAAGCCGCAACGCTACACGTGCTCAAGTCAGATCTTAAGGGATGTGTTCCCCTACAAGGAACCCAACCACTGAGACCTAGTTGGCCAGGAAAGGCTGTCACCGGGAGACCAGCCTGAGGACCCTTCAAGACAATTGGTGTCAGGGACCACCCTTGGATGACTTGGCTGGCAATCTCCACCATGACCGAAAATTCTCCTCACAACCAGAGACCTGCCCAGAAATCTATGAGAAGCCTCCTCCACCCACTCTGATGTGGATGTACAAGTGAGGATACCACGTGTCACCTCTTTCTGGGATACCTTCCACCAGGATGATCAAGACCCAGTTCACGTTGACTCCAACTGTGGCACTGTGATAAAGAGGGTGGTGAGACAGCCCCTCCTGCTTTGCTGGGCCCTTAACTTAAAGGCAAAATAGGGGTGGGTGTAACTACAGTGGGTTTGCCCTTTTCAATACCCTTCTCCTTCAACAGCACTAAACCTAGCTTTACTCCGGCAAAGCTGAAGTCCAAGTTCACAGTACCTTGAAGACCTAGCCCATCTGCTTGTCTCAAGCTATTGGAGGCCCAGGCCTCTGCCTGCACACACAGATCCTGCCTGTCGGCCTACTAAGCCCAGGAAGCCTGAACCTCGACCTTCACCAGCAATACCTGTGCTAGAAATGATGGCACCAACTCATCACTTTTAGCCACCATTGTACTCACAAATCTCCCATCTAGATGCCTTGCATGCTACCCTACTCCTGATGCACCTACCCAGGGAGAACTCCCATTGTGTGTGCCCTGAAGGGATGGCAGGAATCTGAAGCAGTGCATGTTTTCAGTCACTACTAAAGGCTCTGCTTCAGGCAAGGTACTCGACCTCAGTTCTGATGAGCAAGTTGATAGTGTGTTTCACTCATTTTGTTCTGCTTTTCTAAGAAACTCATCATCAATCCAAGCACATTCCAAGCCACTGGAGCATAGAGAGTTGGAAGTAGGAGAGCCAGTCACCACCAAGGTCTTCTGCACCCTGGAGAACCCAGAACCTTGCCACTGAGAAGCCATTCCCGGGAGAAGCTACAAAATCTGAAACAGAGCGTCAGCCCTCCAACCAAGGAAATGCTTACACTCCGGAGTGATCTGGCAGCCTCAGCCATAGCAATTCCACGATTCCAGGCAAATCTGTCCTCAGAAAGAATGCATGCGTTCTCACCCATTTATGGAATGCCTCTCAAGGAAACTGCCCCTGAGAAGTGGACACAGACGGAATGCATGCTTCAGAAAGGGACTCAAGGGCACATGTGTCTGCTGCACTGCGATACCTGCCAGCAGAGTAACTTCCCTGCCTTCTCATTGACATCCTGTTTTGCAGTATCTGCCTTTTCATCTCCATGAATTCCCCTAAAAGTAACAATATGGACATTCACCGAATGCATCATGTCTCCAAGTTGAGGAGTACTCTTGTTTATGTGTGCTTCTCTGTGCTGGACTGCATGTGTAGGTCCCTATGCGCCTGGCACCCTAGGGTGCTTGTGTGTTCCCCATCTCCAGAAGGAGCAGTCATGCTGCCCACCTTCTATACCTGACACCGGGAAAGGCGGACTCTGACTCCAAGGCCTACCACATAAATGACATCAACTCTGAGCACAGCCTGTTGAGGATTAAAGGCATGCGTGACTCCTCCACCAACCAAGGCTGCTCCTGAAATCATAAATTCTCTGCAAGCACAACTACAGCCCCTCACGATTCCCCTGATGTTTGGAATCTGACAACAATGAGGAGGTGCTGGCTCGGGAACCTTAGCCATGGAGGCACACCTGGTACAAAACCAAAGTCCACTAATATCACTGGACATTGTCACGTTCTGAACAGGGATGCCGATCAGATTCACTGCCTAATGGGCATAGGCGGACTCATACAGCCAGCCTGACTCTGACTTCCAACATCGAAGCCCTCTGTTGGGGGCTCCAACAAGCATTTCCTGGGGTGACAAGGACACCTGAGAACCATGGGTGTTTTGCCTGTTAGACAACTGAGAAGACCCCTCTGCCAAGAGGCATGCACATGGTCGTCCATGGGCCTTGAATGTATCACCCCCAGGGAGCTTCACCGGAGTAATCACTGCAACAATGGGCCCATCACACAGCTACCTTGACCAAATCCCGATCCTCATGCCTCCAATGCAGGACCCCGACAAAACCATAATACTTACAGTGGACCCATCAATTCCCAGTCATCCAAGCGCCTACAAGGAGCACAAACAATAACAAATCACACCCACCTTTTCTCCTTCAACTGCCAGCCAGGTAACCTTTCAACTCATCCCTGTCATGCTATCCCTGTCCACTCCCTAAGGGAATAAATAGGCTTCTGACCACCTACACAGGGAATGGAACACTGACAACACCACCAACACCCAGAATCAACCGTCTCCCAAGCCAATGGCTACTCCACTGTGGTGCACCTGGGGCAGCGCACACCTATCCTTCCTCAAGGCAAATAGGACTGCAGAGCGGGATCACAGGAGAATACGCCCAGCACTGATGTGGAACTTTCCTTTCTGACACTTACAAGAAGGAAGCTTCCCAGGAAAGGGATGAAGGATCCACATAAAGATTGGCTATCTTTACATGTCCTCAAGTGGGTCTACATGTCCTCAAGTGGGACCCCATGGGACCTGTTCTCCTATGAGGAAGACAACCTAGGAGATGTAGTCAGCCAGGAAAAGGCTAGGTCAGCTAGACACCAGCCTGAGGACCCTGCAGCAGGAGCAATCACAGGAATAGCCCTTGGATGACTTTGTTGGCAATGTCTACCATGCCAAAAATTACACCCGCAACTGGAGACTGGCTCAGGAATATCTGGGAAGTCTTCTATACCCACCCCCAATGTGTATGTCCACATGAGGACACCACATGTCTCCTCTCTCTGGTCATACCTGGTGTGACCTACAGAGGGTTGCCCATTTTCTATATCCAATCCCTATAACCTATGACCCTAATCCATCCAAGGAAAAACAGAAAACAACATAACAATCACAAAGTCCTGGTCTATATTCCTATCCCTGAAATTAGAGGACATGCTACATAATGGGCATAAGCAGAGCAAATGCTGTCTGCACATGAACCCATAGACATATTCCTCTCTTTCCTAAGGGGTAAACTACCAAGATGTTAGAAATGGTTTCATGGAAACCTATTAATGCTGAAACTGCTTCAGCACGTGAGGGAAAAACTGTCACTCTTCACCACAAAGTATTCTCACCACAGGAAACCTGCCAAAAGTCTACTCTACCCAGAGAACAGGAACATGAATCAATGGAACATAGTTTTCTTCCTCATGTGATACTTGCCTCCAGCCAGTGCCCCTCAGGAAAGCCCATACCACCAAGAACAACTACATGTGACAACCAGAGCCTGGGAAGAACACATTATCACTGATGACCTAGCCCACAGATGCAACGTGGCAACCAAAACCAAGTCCTGCATTTCACCTGGGCACATGTGGTCTGTTCACAACTCTTTCAATAAGGACAGGAATGGCGGGAATATGAAAACAACTGTAACCCCCAGAGGTCCCTGGGGAACTGAAACACAGACACCTTCCCTGGGCAGGCTTCCCCAGAGGTTTCACACAGATCCATGGAATGACACCACCCCCCACCTGCCTTGCCAATGGAATAGCATCCAAATATATGGATGATAGACTGCTAGCCACCTAACAACACCTGACCCTCAGCAAGCAATGGGATTAGTGGCCCCTGTGCTTTGGCACTCTAAAACACATGCTACTTCCACCTGGATACATGTGGACACAGCATCCATTCCATTGCCCATCCACATAAACTTTGCATGCCTCACTATATCCCACTACAACTTAATCCCACACCAGAAAGACACACAAATATTATGCAATAGTCTCCACAGTGTGGTGGGAAATTGAAACACCAACAGCATTCACTCTTACCAACCCGCAAGATACATCTCTGGGCACTAGATTGGGGTATCCATGGGCGCTGATAAACCAAGTATGGACACTATCCCACAGCACCTGAAAGAACAGGAAACCAGTGTGCATAGTCTGCTTGTGTCTGCCTCTGGTACTACCCAGAAACCTGAGAAACACTATCCCTCCTGTCCTACAAGGAAGTGAGCCAGTGACTGCCCAGGAAGAGGAATAGGCTAGTGTTCTATTCCTGACCAGAACAAACTGTCTCTCATGACAGCAAGGAACATGACCTCAAGAACCACCCTGGGATCAAAAAGGCAAGGCAAGACTCACTCTTCCTGTGCTGAATGCACACTCACCAACCCCTTAACACGGGAAGGTCAGGGCTTACCTCCTCTCACCGACTCTGCTCTTCTTTCAGGGCCATGTCCTCAACTTGAAATGGAGAACTACCCAGTAACTCCCCATAGCTCTGGCAGCACCGTGTCCCAAGCCCTGATAAACACAATGCAGGAAGACACTTGAATGCATGGAAGCCATCTCTCTCTCTTTCCATCCCTCTCTATCACCCTTCTCTCTCAATCTCTTTGTGTCTCTGCCATATCACGTTGCAAACATGTGCTGGACCTCAGTTCGATGAGGACGACGGTATAGAGTTGTCACTCATTTTGTTCAGCTTTCCAAGGAATGCATATCTGGAAGTCATCATCGATCCATGCACAGTTTTACCACTGGCCAAGAGGCAAATGAGCCTGCTGAGGAACAGGCATGCTTACCTGCCAAAAAATCCAATAGCACACAAAAGATGCCACGACACAGCTGTCCATGAGCTTCCTCCCATATTTGCAGATCCCATAATACAAAGCTCTCACATAAGACCACTGGCATTCCTTCCATTGCAACATCATCTGCAATATAAAGAGGGAACACATGTCCATTTGAGAACATCAGATAGGAACACAGGATCAAAGGGTAGGGACATTAAAGCCCCTGAACTAAAACCTCCCTCAGAGCTTCCTGAACTTCTCCATCTCTTGTGGACATCTGCACGGGAATGCATGGGGCTGCAGCTCCCCATCACATGTCAACAGGGCCTGCATCAGCACTTTCAAGAGCACCGCCAAGGAAAAATCTTCTTGGCACATGGAGGTTGTCACCCCTTACACAAAGCACTACTTTGACCCATCATAAGAGAAAAACTCCAGTGGGATTGTTGCACAGAAGTAGTTTCAAGGAAAACCTCCCCCCTATGCCACAATGGCTGATTTCCTGTGGGCCCAGAAGCATTTGGCAGGGTGGTACCATGCCCTATTGATTACTCAGGATCAATGCTGAAGCACAAATCTACCACACGTTGATGCCTTCCTCACAGGGGAAACTCAGCAACCCACAGATAAGGCACACATATTCAAACTGACTGGGCTTCTCTGCCTAAAGGCCAAGAACATGGTTTAGCCTCTGCACTGTACTCTGCATTCCAACACCACCTTGGAGTCCAGAGTGGATCCATCCCCTGCACCTCTATCCTACCACATGCCGGTGGTTCTGTCACACAGAAGAGTAACAGGACTGAATGGCAAAAGACCCCTCAGAAGGAAGAAGGGAGGTCTGCCCACATAGCGACCCTGCGGGTCTACATGCCACTGAAATTGTCACATGGACACCTGACATGGTAAACTCTCCTGGACCACAACTGCCCTGAGCTGTGTATGCTCTAGGAAGGCAATGGCTCCAGAAATGAAAACATAATCCCCTTAAGATCTAATGGAAAAAGGAAACAAAAATTACTGGCCCGCAATTTACCTGACCTTGGCTGAGAGCAATTCTGGGACTACATTGATACTGCAGGTGTCACCAGCAGTGAAAATTAGCAGTGGGGGTCTGGTAGTGGTACCTTCAAGAAAACGTGGCAATCCGGGGAACTTCACCTCCCCTGTGGACAGGGTATCACATTTCCACCCCTATACCACTCCAACATAGCTTGCCCCACGATATGGGCAACATCCAACGCCCAAAGCAGACACACATCGGTCCCCATGGAGGGCTAGCAAATTGCACACATTGAACTCTGCCCTCCATCCTGCTAGAATAAATAGCTGCCCTGGAATTTGTGTGATCACAGTGCACATGCAAGCAAAACATGGACACCTTCTAATGGATTCCCATTAACAACAAAATTCACTGGCCCCAACCTACCCATCACCACCTGACATGTATTCTACACAATCATCACAGCCACGCCAATATAATTTCCAAAAACAAAGCTAAGACTAAAGACAACTGACCTGTGCCCTTGGGCTCTAAGCTCGACCACAATGAACCATCTTCCACTGAGGCATGAGGGGCTTAAGTGGTACTATTACACTAACCACCCTGTATGCTGAGAGGCAGACTACTGCCTATCCCTGACAATGCCATATGCTCAGTAAAGTACTGCCTACCTCTGACAGTGCCACATGTAAACTCAACTAACCACTGCTGATAGGAAGTGTGTTTCCCCACTCTGCCAGGAAAACAGTCCTAAAACCAGGCTGTCCCATCACTGGGAGGATGCCAAATGCACTGATGATCGCCTTCCCACAACACAGACCACATTAGATGCCCAGAGAGACCCCATGGTGCCACCCACGTGAAAAAGTGGAGGTCATCCCTCCTTCTCCATTCCCTGGTGGAGCCACATGCTGGATCTCATTTCGATGAGGATGACGGTATAGAGTTTTCACCCATTTTGTTCAGATTTCCAAAGAATGTTTCTTTGGAGTCATCATAGATCCATGCACGTTCTGTGCCCTGAGATATTAGGAAATTTATTGTGTAGGGAAAAGAGTCCCTTACTTTCATAATCGCTTGTTCACTTTGCCATGCCATAAGCATTCAGGACTCTGGTATTTCCCATTAGTGTACATCAGCCACTTGGTCTCCACCTGGCCTTTGGTGTTTCTGCTGTGACTCGTCACCTGTTGGAGCAGAGGAAACACATGGCTGCTTCAGAAGGTAGAGAGGTTCACACATCCCAAGGGCCTTAGCGTTTGATCACCCACTGTTTAGGTATATCTCCTATCTATCTCTATTTCCTTGGCTTCCCCAAGTTCATGCGAGGAGAAACATAAACACACTGGCCTTATGCATATCACCTTCCCACCCGTCTCCAGCACATTTTCCCACAAAACACCACTGAGGATTGGACTCCTTGCTTTGGTGTCATCAAGGTCACTCAATATAACCCTGGATGCCTGAGCAGCTGTGCAGGAGGTCTTTGAACTCTGCCTGGATTGGAATAAGCCCAAGACTATTAACACCCACCAACCGAAAAGCTATGGCTTGGGCTGGAAGTCCAAAAGACCATGCTCAGAGAATGCCCCGTACTTCATGCTCACAACACACTCCAGATGACATGGGTACCCAGGTGTGGGGGCCCTCCTCAGGGGCCAGCACAAGGGGGGAAATCAGTAAGACCACCATGACTTGTGTGAGCTATCAGTAAGTCCACCAGCAACTTGATGAAGGAAAACCAACTCTACCTTCCCAATTCCTACCCCTGAGCGTGAATCCCAATGTGGCCTGTGCCTTAACCCTTACACAGTGTCTTCCCCCCTTCCTGGGAGAAAACAAGCCAGGTCTCAGAAATGTTTCCATGGAAACAGGTTATGGCTGACACTGCTTTGGCAAATAAGGGAAACATGTCCTCCTTCACCACAAAGAATTAACACCATGCCAAGCTCACCAAAAGTCTGCTCTACCAAGAGGTTGGAATCATGGGTCAACAGAACTTAGTTTTCTTCCTCGTGTGATAATTGCCTCCACCCAGTGCCCCTCACGAATGACCATACCACCAAGGGTCAACTCCAACTGAATCCCATAGCCTGGGAAGAACATCCATGGCTGTTAACTTTGCCCACAGATGCAGCCTGGCTATCAAAAACATGTCCCATATTTCACTTATGCATGTGTGATCTGCTCCCCACTATTTCACCACGGACACCAATGGCAGGAATGTGAGAACAAACATAACCCCAAGAGGGCCCTGGGGAACTGAAACATGGACACCTTCCCAGGAAGGGCCTCCACACAGGTTCCACCCAGATCCATGAAATGCCATCCTCCTCCCAATGAAATAGCATCCACATGTACGGATGACAGCCAGCCCAACACCTAACAACACACCCTCAGAAACCAGTGGGATTAGTGGTCCCCTTGCTTTGGGACTCTAAAAAACACAATCCTACTTAGATGGCAAGTATTTGCCAGTTCTATACTCAAATTCCATTGGCATGCACGTGGACAAAGAATCTCTTGGACATCCCCACAAACTTCACGAACCTCCCTGGGCCCCACCACAACTCAACCCCATATGGACAGACTTAGTATTTTTACACACCAATCTCCACAGTGTGGTGGGAAGTTGACAAACCCACAGCACATACCATTCCCAACCTGTACGGATGTCAACGGGTACTGGACTCGGGCATCCCTGTGTGCCGAGAAACCAAGTGCGTTCATTATCCCCCAGAACATCACTGGACAGGAAATCAGTGTAGATAGCCTGCTCGTGATAGCCTGCCACTGGTACTGCCTGGTCACCCAAGAAACACTATCCACCCTGCCCTACTGGGAAATGAGTCAATGGGACCGGAGTCCCATCTCCTGTGGACACCTGCACAGAAGTGCATGGGGCTGCAGCTCCCTGTGACATTCCAACAGTGTCTGCATCAGCAACTTCAAGAGGCCAGAGAAAATCTTCTCAGCATACAGAAGCTATCTCTCCTTAACAAAGCCCTCCTCTGACCCATCGCAAGAGAAAAAATTCCAGTGGGATTCTTGCACAGAAATAGTTTCAATGAAAACCTCCATCCTCTGCCACACAACAGCTGATTTCCTGGGTGCCTAGAAGATTTGGGCAGGGCAGTACCATGCCATATTGATCAGTAGGATCAATGCTGAAGTGCAAATCTACCACATCCTTGGTTCCTTCCACACAGGGGAAACTCAGCAACCCACAAAAAGGCACACATGCTCAAACTGACTGGATATATCCGCCCAAAAGCCCAGAACATGGTCCTGCCTAAGCACTGGACTCTGCATCCCACCACCACCTTGGAGTCCAGAGTGGATTCATTCCTAGTACCTCTATCCTACCACGTACTGGCAGTTCTGTCAAACAGAAGAGGAACAGGACTGACTGGCAAAAGTCCCCCAGGAAAAGAAGAAGGGAGGTCTGTTCAAGTAGAGACTTTGTGGGTCCACATACCACTAAAGATGTCACGTAGACACCTGACGTGGTAAACTCTCCTTGACCACAATTGCCCTGAGCTGTGTATGCTCTAGGAAGGTAGTGACCCCAGAAATCAAAACATGATCCTCTCAAAATCTAATGGAAAAAGGAAATAAGAATCACTAGACTGCAATATACCTAACCTTGGCTGGGACCACTTCTGGGCTTACACTAAAACTGCATGTGCCGCCAGCAAAGAAAATTCGTAGTCAGGGTCTGGTAGGGGATCCTTCAGGAAACCGAGGCAACTCAGGAAACTTCGCCTCCCCTGTGGACAGAGTATCACATTTCCACCCCCACACCCTTGCTCCAACGTGGCCTACCCCGCTATATGGGCAACATCCAACACCTAAAGCAGACACTCATTGGTCCCATGGTGGGCTAATAAATTACATACATTGCACTCTGCCCTCCATCCTGCCAAGATAAATAGCTGTCCTGGAATTTGTACAATGATGGTACACATGAGAGCAAAACATGGACACCTTCTGAAGACTCCCATTAACAACAAAATTCACTGTCCCCAACCTCCCCATCACGGCCAGCCACAGATTCTACACAAGCAGCATGGCCATACCAATATCCTCGCACAAGGACAAACCTGAGACAAAGGATGGCTGACCCATGGCCTTGCGCTCTATGATCGACCACAATGACCCATTTTCCACTGAGGCACGAGGGGCTTAAGTGGCACTACTGCAGTAACCACCCTGTATGCTCAGAGGCAGGCTACCACCCAGCCCTGACGGTGCCATATGCTCAGAAGGAAGCCACTACCTACCACATGCACACTAAACTAACCACTACTGAATGGCAGTGTGCTTCCCCACTCTACCAGGACACATTCCTAAGACCAGTCTGTCCCATAATCTGGAAGCTGCCAACTACACTAAAGACTGCCTTCCTACATCATGGACCACATTCAATGCCCAGAGTGACCCCATGGTGTCACCCACGAGAACAAGTGAAAGTCATCTCTCCCTCTCTATTCCCTGGTAAAGCCACATGCTAGACCTCAGTTCGATGAGGATGATGGTATAGAGTTTTCACTCATTTTGTTCAGCTTTCCAAAGAATGTTTCTTTGGAGTCCTCATCGATGACACACACTTTCTACAGACTAGAATATTAGGAAAGTTACTGTGTTGGGGAAAGAGCCCCTTACTATCATGATTCCTTGTTTACTTTGCCATGCTACAGGTGTTCAAGGGCTTCCTGGTATTTCCCATTAGCAGCCATCAGCTACTTGATTTCTACCTGGCCTTTGGTGTTTCTGCTGTGACTTGCCATCTGTCAGGGCAGAGGAAACACAAGACAACTTCAAAAGAGGGACAGGTGCACACATCTCAAGGGCTTTAGAATTTCCTCACCCTCTCTTTAGGTATATCTCTTATCTATCTCTATTTTCTTGGCTTCCTCTAGTTCACATGAGGAGAAACAAATGCACGCCAGTCTTACAGGTATGAGCTCGTACCCTTCTCAAGTTCATTGTCCAACAAAACACCACTGAGGCCTGGACTCCTTGAGTCAGCATCAGCAAAGTTACTCAGTCTACTCCTGGATGCCAGAGCAGCTGAGCAGGAGGCCTTTGACATGTACCTGGATTGGAATAAGACCGAGACTATCACCACCCCACAACTGAATTGCTATGGATTGGGCTGGAAATCCAAAAGACCATGTCCAGACAATGCCGTATACTTCTTGCTCACAATGCACTCCATGTGATATGGCTACCCAGATGTAGGGGCCCTCCTCAGGGGCCAGCCAGCACAAGAAGGAAAATCAGCAAGACCACCATGACATATGTGAGCTGCCACTAAGTACTCCAGAAACTTGATGAGGAAAAATCAACACTACCTTCCCAATTCCTAACCCTGTGCACAAAACCCAATGTGGCCTGTGCCTTAACCCTTACACAGTGTCCTCTCCCCTTCCCCAGGGAGAAACTGGCCAGGTATCAGAAATGTTTCCATGGAAACAGGTCATGGCTAAAATTGCTTCCGTACAAGAGGGAAAAATGTCCCTCTTCACCACAAAGTATTAATACCACGCCAATCTTGCCTAAAGCCTGCTCTACCAAGAGGTCGGGATCATAAGTAAACAAAACTTAGTTTTCTTCCTCCTTTTCCTGGGGAACTTTTGCCAGTCAGTCCTGTTCTTCTGTTTGTATCCTTGGAGGGATACTGCCTCCAGGCAGTGCCCCTCATGAATGCCCATACCACCAAGGACCACCTCCAACTTAAACCCATAGCCTGGGAAGAACACCCATTGCTATCGACCTTTCCCACAGATGCAGCCAGGTGATCAAAAACACGCCCTGGATTTGACATGGGAAAGTGAGATCCACTCCCAACTGTTTCACCAAGGACACCAACAGCAGGAATGTGAAAACAAATGTAACCCCCAAGAGAGCCCTGGGGAACTGAAACGTGAACACCTTCCCAGGACAAGCTTCCCCACAAGTTTCACAGATCCAGGAAATGTCATCCTCCTCCCACCAAAATAGCATCTAAGGGTATGGATGACAGCCAGCCCAACAGCTAACAACAAAATGCCCTCAGGAACCCACAGGATTAGTGGCCCCCTTGCTTTGGGACTCTAAAAAACACAACCCTACTTGGAAGGCAAGTGTTTGCCAATTCTAGGCTTAAATTCCATTGGCATGCATGTGGACACAGCATCACTTGGCCACCCCCACAAACTTCTCATGCTTCCTTGGGGCCCACCATGACCCAACACCTTATGGGCAGACTCAGTATTGCTACACACCAATCTCCACAGTGTGGTGGGAATTTGACACACCCATAGCACACACACCCTTCCCAACCTGCAGAAGACATTGCTGGGTACTGCACATGAGTATCCCCATGCATCAAGAAACCAAATGCATTCAACATCCCCCGGCACCTCACCGGACAGGAAACCAGTGTGGATAGACTGCTTGTGACAACCTGCCACTGGTACTGCCCAGTCACCTGAGAAACACTATCCCTCTTGCCCTACAGGAAATGAGCCAATGACTGCTCACGCATGGCCTAGTGTTCTATTCCTAACCAGAACAAACTGTCTCCCATGGGGGAGCAAGGAGCATGACCCCAAGAACCACCCTGGGCTCAAAGAGGTAAGGTAAGGTTCACTCTTCCCGTGTTGAATGGACACTCACCAACCCCTCACCATGGGAGGTCCAGGGCTCACCTCCTGTCACCAACTCTACTCTTCCTTCTGGGCCATGTCCTCACTTGGAAATGGCAAAATACCCAGTGACTCCCCATTGCTCTGGCAGAACCATGTCACAAGCCCTGACAAACACAGTGCTGGAAGCCATGTGGATGTATAGAAGTCATCCCTCTCTCTTTTTATCCCTCTCTCTCTCCCTTCTGTCACTCTCTCTTTGTGTCTCTGTCATATCACATTGGAAACATGTGTTGGACCTCAGTTCAATGAGGATAAGTGTATAGAGTTGTCAATCATTTTGCTTAGCTTTCCAAGGAATGCATATCTGGAAATCATCATCCATCCATGCAGAGTTTTTGCCACTGGCTAAGAGGCAAATGTGTGTATTGAGGAATAGGCATGCTTACCTTCCCAATAATTCCAACAGCACACAAAAGGCTCCACTACACAGCTGTCCATCAGTTTCTTCCCATGTCTGGGGACCACACTATCTGAAGGTCTCCCATGAGGACCCCTGGCATTTCTTCATTGCAACAGCATCTGCAAAGTAAAGAGGGAACACATATCTGCTTGAGAATATCAGATAGGAACACAGGGTAGGGACATTCAAGCCCGTACACTAAAACCTCCCTCAGAGCTTCCTGAACTTCTCCATCTCCTGTGGACACCCACAAGAGAGTGCATATGGCTACAGCTCCCTGACATATGCCAACAGGGCCTGCATCAGCACTTGCAACAGCACGACCAGGGAAAAATCATCTTGGTACACAGAGGTTGTCACTCCTTACGTATAGCCCTCCTCTGACCCATCACAAGAGAAAAACTCCAGTGGGATTGTTGTGCAGAAATAGTTTCAAGGAAAACCTCTCCCCCTCCTTCACACAATGGCTCATTTCCTGTGGGCCTAGAAGCAATGGGCAGGGTGGTACCATGCCATATTGATCCCACAGGAGCAATGCTGAAGCACAAATCTACTGCCCCCTTGGTGCCTTCCTCATAGGGGAAACTCAGAGACCCACGTAAAAGGCATATATGCTCAAACTGACTGTGCTTCTCTACCTAAAGGCCCAGAACATGGTCCTCCCTTGGGCTGGATTCTGCATTCCATCACCACCTTGGAGTCCAGAGTGGATCCAACCCCAGCACCTCCATCCTATCACACAGTGGCGGTTGTCACACAGAAGAGGAACAGGACTGACTGAGAAAAATCCCCCTTGAAAGGAATGCCCTTAGCTGTGTATGCTCTAGGAAGGCAATGGCCCCAGAAATATGATACATAATCATCTCGAGATCCAATGGACAAAGGAAGCAAGAATCACTGGCCTGCATTGTACCCAACCTTGGCTGGAAGCACTTCTGGGCCTACACTAAGACTGCATATACCACCAGCAAAGAAAATTAGCAATCTGGGTCCGGCAGGGGTACCTTCAAGAAACCAAGGTAATCTGGGGAACATTGCCTCCCCTATGGACAGGGTATCACATTTCCACCCCTGCCCCTTGCTCCGACATGGCTTGCCCCACTTTATGGGGAACATCCAATGCTCAAAGCAGACAGATACTCATTGGTTCCCATGGAGGGCTAGCAAATTCCACACATTGCACTCTGCCTTCCATCCCAGTGAAATAAATAGCTGCCCTGGAATTTGTGTGATCATGGTACACATGTGAGCAAAACATGGACACCTTCTGAAGACTCCTATTAATTAACAACATAATTCACTGACCCCAACCTCCCCATTACTACCAGCCACAGATTCTGCACAATTATTATGGCCACTCCAATATCCTCACCCAAGGACAAACCAGAGACAAACGATGTCTGAGCCATGGCCTTGGGTTCTATGCTTGAACACAGTGACCCATCTTACACTGAGGTATGAAAGGCTTAAGTGACACTACTGCAGTAACCACCCTGTATGCTCAGAGGCAGGCTACCGCCCAACCCTGGTGGTGCAATATGCACAGAGGGAAGCCACTGCCTACCTCTGACAGCGAACCATGTACACTCAACTAAACACTACAGAATGGTAGTGTGCTTCCCCACTCTGCCAGGACACATTCCTAAGACCAGTCCATCCCATCACTGGGAGGCTCCCAAATGCACTGAAGATTGCTTTCCCACAACATGGACCACATCCAATGCCCAGAGTGACCCCATGGTGCTACCCACATGAATCCCTCCTTCTCTATTCCCTGGTGGAGCCACATGATGGACCTCAGTTTGATGAGGATGACGGTATAGAGTTTTCACTCATTTTGTTCAGCTTTCCAAGGAATGTTTCTTTGGAGTCATCATTAATCCATGCAAGCTCTGTGGCCTGGAATATTAGGAAAGTAATTGTGTTGGGGAAACAGCCCCTTAATTTCACAATCACTTGTTTACTTTGCCACGCTGCAGGCATTGAAGGGATCCCTGGTGTTTCCAGTTAGCACACATTAGCCACTTGGTTTCCACCTGGCCTTTGGTATTTCTGCTGTGACTCACCACTTGTCAGGACAGAGGAAACACATGACTACTTCAGAAGGCGGACAGGGGCCCACATCCCAAGGGCCTTAGATTTTCCTCACCCACCCTTTAGGTATATCTCCTGTCTATATCTATTTCCTTGGCTTCCCCCAGTTCACGCCAAGAGAAGTATATGCACACAGGCCTTACGCATATAAGCTTCATCCTAAGAAGCAGAGGTGTTAGGTGTTAGAAACAGGACAAACTGATAAAATTCCGCCTCACATGGAAGAAAGGAGGTCCATCTCCAGCGCATTGTCCTACAAAACACCAGACGATTGTACTCCTTGCTTTATTGTCAGCAAGGTCACTCACTCTACCCATGGATGCCTGAGCAGGAGGCCTTTGACCTCTCCCTGGATTGGAATAATCCTGAGACTATCACCAGCCCCCAACTGAATTGCTACAGCTTGGGCTGGGAGTCCAAAAGAACATGCCCAGAAAATGCTCCATACTTCTTACTCACAACACACGCCACATGACATGGCTAACCTGATGTGGAGGCCCTCCTCAGGGGTTAGCACCAAGAGGAATGTCAGTAAGAGCACCATGACATATGCAAGCTGCCAGTAAGTCCGCCAGAAATTTGATGAGGGAAAACCAACACTACCTTCCCAAATCCTAAATCTAAGTGTGAATCCCAATGTGGCCTGTGCCTTAACCCTTACACAGTGTCCTCCTCCTTTTCCCTGGGAGAAACAAGCCAGGTATCAGAAATGTTTCCACAGAAACAGTTTATGGCCAAAACTGCTTCGGCAGAAGAGGGAAACATTTCTCTCTTCACCACAAAGTATTAACACCATGCCAATCTCGCCAAAAGTCGGCTCTACCAAGAGGCCAGGATCACGAGTCAACAGAACTTTTCTTCCTTGTGTGATACTGACTTCTACCCAGTGCCTCTCACGAACGCCCATACCACCAAGGGACAGCTGCAACTGAAACCCAGAGCCTGGGAAGAACACCCATAGCTGGACACCTTGCCCAAAGATACTGCCTGGCAATCAAAAACATGTCCCAGATTTGACCTGGACATGATGCGCTCCTGACTGTTTCACTAAGGACACCAATGGCAGGACTGTAAAAACAAACATAAACCCAAAAGGGTCCTGGGGAACTGAAACATAGACACCTTCCCAGGATGGACCTCCCCACAGGTTTAACACAGATCCGTGGAATGTCATCCTCTTCCCTCTGGAAGAGGGAATACCATCCACATGACCGGATGATAGCCAGCCAACCATCTAACAACAACACCCCGTCAGCAACCAAGGGGGATTAGTGGCCCCCTTGCTTTGGAACTCTGAAAAAAAAAACCCTACTTGGAAGGCAAGTGCTTGCCAGTTCTACACTCAAATTCCACCTGCATGCACATGGACAATCTTCTCTTAGCCATCCCCACAAACTTCACGAGCCTCCCTGGGCCCCACAGTGACCCAACCCCACATGGGCAGACTCATAAATGCTACACACCAATCTCTGCACTGTGATGGGAAGTTGACAAAACCACAGCACCCAGCCTTCTCAACCTACAGAAGACATCGCTGGGTACTGCACTCAGGTGTCCCCATGCGCAGAGAACCCAAATGCATTCACCATCCTCCAGCACATCACCAGATGGGAAACCAGTGTGGATAGCCTGCTCATGACAGCCTGCCACTGGTACTGCCTGGTCACCCGAGAAACACTATCCCTCTTGTCTTACAGGGAAAGGAGCCAATAACTGCCCAGGCGTGACCTAGTGTTCTATTCCTGACCAGAACAAACTGTCTCTCATGGGGGAACAAGGAGCATGACCTCAAGAATCACCCTGGGCACAAAGAGGCAAGGGAAGATTCTCTCTTCCCTGCTGAATGCACACTTGCCAACCCCTCACCATGGGAAGGCGAGGGCTCACCTCTTGTCACCAACTCTACTCTATTCATCTTCCTGGGCTATGTCCTCAACTGAAAATAGCATAATATCCAGCCACTCCCCATTTCTCTGGCAGCACTGTCTCCCAAGCCCTGATAAACACAATGCTGGATGCCACATGAATAGCATGGAGGCCATCCCTCTCTATTTTTATCCCTCTCACTATCTCTTATTGTCTCTCTGCTATATCACGTGGGAAACATGAGCTGGACCTCAGTTTGATGAGGATAATGGTATAGAATCATTTTGTTCAGCTTTCCAAGGAAGCATATCTGGAATGTATCATCCCTCCATGCAGTTTTTGACCCTGGCCAAGAGGCAAATGCACCTGCTGAGGAACAGGCTCACTTACCTTCGAAAGAACTCCATCAGCACATGAAAAGCTGCACTATACAGGTGTCCATGAGCTTCCTCCCATTTCTGAGGACCCCAAAATCCAAAGGTCTCCCCTGATGACCACTGGCATTCCTCTGTTGCAACAGCATCTGTGATGTAAAGAGGGAACACATGTCCACTTGATGTAAAGAGGAACACTGTCTTTACACAACATGGACCACATTCGATGCCCAGAACGACTCCATGGTGCCACCCATGTGAACAGGTGGCGGTCATCCCTCCCTCCCTATTCCCTGGTAGAGCCACATGCAGGACCTCAGTTCGATGAGGACGATGGTATAGAGTTTTCACTCATTTTGTTCAGCTTCCCAAGGAATGTTTCTTTGGAGTCATCATCGATCCTTGCACGTTCTGCAGCCTGGAATATTAGAAAGTCATTGTGTTGGGAAAAGCCCCTTACCTTCACCATCACTTGATCACATTGTGACACTGCAGGTATTCAAGGGCTCCCTGATGTTTCCCATTAGTGCACATCAGTCACTTGGTTTCCACCTGGCCTTCTGCTGTGACTCGCCACCTGTCGGTGCAGAGGAAAACACATGACTACTTCAGAAGGGGGGCAGGTGTACACGTGCCAAGGGTCTTAGCATTTCCTCATCCACCCTTTAGGTATATCTCCTATCTGTCTCTATTTCCTTGGCTTCCCCCAGTTCATGTGAAGAGAAACACTGACAATTTTGTATCCATCTCCAGAGCACTGTCCCACAAAACACCACTGAGAGTTGAACTCCTTGAGTTGGTGTCAGCAAGGTCACTCAATCAGGCCCTGGATGCCTGAGCAGCTGAGCAGAAGACCTTTGACCTCCACCTGGATTGGAATAAGCCTGAGAATATCACCCCCCAACCCTAATGAATTGCTATGATTTGGACTGGAAGTCCAAAAGATTGTGCTCAGACAATGCCACATACTTCTTCCTCACAACGCACTCCATATGACATGGCTACACATATGTGTAGGCCAGGGGGCCAGCACCCAGAGAAATATGAGCAAGACACTGGGACATATGCAAGCTATCAGTAAGTCCATCAGAAACTTGATGAGGGAAAACCAAAACTACCTTCCCAATTCCTAACCCTGAGCACAAATCCCTATGTGGCCTGTGCCTTAACCCTTACACAGTGTCCTTCCACCACATCCAGGGGGAAACAAGTCAGGTCTCAGAAATGTTTCAATGGAAACAGGTTATGGCTGAAACTGCTTCGGGAGAAGAGGGAAATGTGTCCCTGTTCACCACAAAGTATTAACACCATGCCAATCTTGCCAAAATTCTGGTCTTCCAAGAAGTTTGGATCATGAGTCAACAGAACTTAGTTTTATTCCTTGTGTGATACTTGCCTCCACTCAATGCCTCTTATGAATGCCCCTACCACCAAGTACCACCTCCTACTGAAACCCACAGCATGGGAAGAACACCCATAGCTGGCGACCTTACCCACAGATGCAGTCTGGCGATCAAAAACACATACTGGATTTGACCTGGGCACATGTGATCCACTCCTGACTGTTTCACCAAGGATACCAACGGCAGGAATATGAAAACAAATGTAACCCGAAGAGGGCCTTCCATAAGCAAGCCCCCCATGCTCAAGCATGCTAGTTTAGTCTCATGTGTTCCCCAAGGAATGTGGCTCTAAGATGGATTCTCCTAATTTTGGGAACATGCTAAGGCCTGCTTTAAAACAGGAAGTTACATGTTCACAAATAGGAATGTGCCAGAGGGTCTCACTGGGTTGTAGTTGCAGATAATACTTGCTAAAGCACTGGGCTGCTATATCCTGTTCTTCTCCCACACTTACACAACAGCAGTTAGTTATAGCTTGAGGAAATGGGCAAACAATAGCAGACATCCTCACGCTTTTGTGGTTAAGACTGAAGTAAAAATGCTTTTTTGAACTGTGTATGTGCTCAGCAGCAGTTTGTGCTGAAGTGGAGTTTTTAATGGCAGTTTTAACATTTCACCTTGTTTCACTTCTTTTTGCTATTTTTAACTTCTATTGAATAAGTTTATAAGGGGCCTAATAAACTTGGGTATTTGCTCAGTGCCTGATTGAGCCTCAGTCTGCCCTTTTCAATCCAATTATTTTGTCAACAGTGGCTTTTCTCTACATCACCAAGCAAGTGGTTTCATGGAACATCTTCAGCCCTGGGGAAATGAAACATGGACACGTACCCAGGACGGGTCTCTCAATAGGTTTCAACAGATCCATGGAATATCATCCTCCTCCCACAGGAATAGCATCCATGTGTATGGATGATAGGAAGCCAGTCACCTAACAACACTGCCCGCCTCAGGAATAAACAGGATTAGTGGCCCCCTTGCTTTGGGACTCTAAAAAACACAACCTTACTGGCAAGGCAAGTGTTTGCCAGTTCTACACTCAAATTCCGTCTGCATGCACATGGACACAGCATCTCTTGGATAGCCCCACAAAGACTGCAAGGCTCCCTGGTCCCCTCCACAACCCAATGCCATACAGGAAGACTCAGTGTTGCTACAGACCAAACTCCACAGTGTAGTGGGAAGTTGGCACACCCACAGTATGCACCCTTTCCAACCTGCACTGGACTTGGGTATCCCCATTCTCTGGGAATCCAAGTATGGTCACCATCCCCTGGCACCTCAACAGACAGGAAACCAGTGTGGATAGACTGCTAGTGACAGCCTGCAACTGGTACTACTTAGTCACCTGAGAAACACTATTCCTCCTGCCCTATAGGGAAATGAGCCAATAATTGCCCAGGCATGGAATAGTGTTATACTCCTGACCAGAACAAACTGTCTCCCATAGGGTAGCAAGAAGCATGACTTTAAGAACCACCTTAGGCTCAAAGAGACAAGGTAAGATTCACTCTTCCTGTGCTGAATTCACACTCACTAACCCCTCAACATGGGAGGGCCTGGGCTAAATTCCTGTCACCAACTTTACTCTTCCTTTTGGGCCATGTCCTCAACTGGAAAGGGTGAAATACCCAGTGACTCCCCATTGCTCTGGCACCACCACGTCCCCAGACCTGATAAACGCAATGCTAGAAGCCACATGAATGAATGGAAGCCAGCCCTTTCTACTTCTATCCCTCTCACTCTCTCTCTCTCTGTTTCTATTTCTGCTATATCATGTTTGAAACACACGCAGGACCTCAGTTCAGTGAGGACGATGGTATAGAGTTGTCACTCATTTTTTTCAGTTTTCCAAGAAAGCATATCTAGAAGGCATCATCCATCCATACACTTTTTGCTCCTCACAAAGAGGCAAAAGTGCCTATTGAGGAACAGGCTCGCTTATTTCACAAAAACTCCTACACGAAAGGCCCCACAACACAGCTGTCTGTGAGTTTCTTCCCATATCCAGGGACCCCACGATCCAAAGGGATCCCCTCAGGACCACTGGCATAGCTCCGTTGCAATAGCATCTGCAATGTAAAGAGGGAACAAATGTCTACTTGAGAACATCAGACAGGAACACAGGTCAAAAGTATAGGGACATTCAAGCCCCTGATCTAAAACCTCCCTCAGAACATTTTCCAGCTCCATCCATCCATAGCAAAGTATCACAAGAATAAAAGAAAAAGTATTCAATGTACACAGCCCTATTATGAAACTAATTTATAGCTTTCATATGAAAGCTATAACCTAATTATAGCCTAAGAATATGGGGAGGGGAGGGGGGCGGATGGGTGGAGGGAGGGTGATTGGTGGGATCACCTCTGGTTTATCTTACAAGGGTACAAGTGAATCTTTCTAAAAGAAGAGAAACGTCTTGGGTGGCTCCTGTGGCTCAAAGGAGTAGGGCACCAGCCCCATATGCTGGAGGTGGTGGGTTCAAACCCAGCCAGCCCCAGCCAAAAACTGCAAAAAAACAAACTGAATACTATTAAACAGAATAAAAAAAAAGAATATAAACATCTTAACACAATAACTAAGAAAATGACATAAAGGCTATGTTAACCAGTTTGATGAAAATATTTCAAATTGGGCTTGGCGCCTATAGCTCAACAGGCTAAGGCGCCAGCCATGTACACCTAAGGTGGCGGGTTCGAATCCCCAGCCCGGACCCGCCAAACAACAATGATGGCTGCAACCAAAAACAAAAAAAAATTTCAAATTGTATATGAAAACACCACACTGTATGCCATGATTACATTAATGTACATATATATCATTTAATAAAAAAATAAAAAATAATATAAAATACAAAAATAGAACCTCCCTCAGAGCTTCCGGAACTTCCCCATCTCCTGTGGACACCTGCACGGAAGTGCATGGGGCAGTAGCTCCCTGTCACATACCAACAGGGCATGCATAAGAACTTTCAACAGCATGACCAAGGAAAAATCTTCTTGGCACATAGAGGTTGTCACTCCTTATGCAACACCCTCCTCTGACCCATTGCAAGACAAAAACTCAGTGGGATTATTGTACAGAAATAGTTTCAAAGAGAACCTCCCCCCATCGGCGTACAAGTGATCTTTTCTAGAACTAGAATGTAAATGTTTTGACACAATGACTATGCAAATGACATGAAATATATGTGAACCAGCTTGATGAAAGTATTTCAAAATGTATATGAAAACACTACACTGTACCCCATGTTTGCATTACTGTAATAATAAAAAAAGAAAAGAAAAGAAAAACACATGCAATGTCTAAGAATAACAATACAAATGCTGCCATGAACATTATGATTTAAACATTAAACATGATATTAAAAAAAAAAAAAAGAAAAGAAAACCTCCCCCCTTCCTCCACACAATGGCTCATTTCCTGTGGGCCTAGAAGCATTGGGAAGGGTGGTACCATGCCATATTGATCCCACAGGAGCAATGCTGAAGCACAAATCTACTGCATTCCTCACAGGGGAAACTCAGCATCCCACAAAGAAGCACTCATGCTCAAACTGATAGGGCTTCTCCACCTAACGGCCCAGAACATGCTCCTCCCTCAGGACTGGATTCTGCATCCCACCACCACTTTGGAGTCCAGAGTGGATAGAGGGGCACCTCTATCCTACCATGCACCGGCAGTTCTGTCACACAGAAGAACAGCAGAACTAACTGGAAAATGTCCCCCTTGAAGGAAGAAGGGAGGTCTGTCCACATAGAGACCTAGCAGGTCTACGCCCGTGAAGATATCGCGTGGTCACCTGACGTCTTAAACTCTCCTAGACAACAACAGCCCTGAGCAGTGCATGCTCTAGGAAGGCAGAAGCCCCAGAAATCAAAACATGATCCCCTCAAGATCCAATTGAAAAAGGAAATAAGAATCACTGGCCTACAACGAACCTAACCTTGGCAGAGAGCACTTCTGGACGTAGGCTAAGACTGCATTGCTGCCAGCAGAGAAAATTAGTAGTCAGGGTCTGGTAGGTGTTCCTTCAGGAAACCAAGGCAATGCAGGAAACTTAACCTCCACCGCTGACAGGGTATAACATTTCCACCTGTGCACCCTTGCTCTGACACGGCCTGCCCTACTATATGGTAACATCCAATGTCAGGCTACCCACTCTGCCAGGACATAGTCCTAAAACCAGTCCGTCCCATCACATGGGTGCTGCCAAATGCACTGAAGATTGCCTAGCCAAACATGGACCATAGGTGCCTTCCACATAAATAGGCAGAGGTCATCCCACCCTCTCTACTCCCTGGTGGAACCACATGATGAACCTCAGTTCGATGAGAATGATGGTATAGAGTTTTCACTCAGGTATTGAAGGGCTCCCTGATGTTTCCCATTAGTACACATCAGTCACTTGGTTTCCACCTGGTCTTCTTCTCTGACTCGTCACATGTTGGAGCAGAGGAAACACATGATTATTTCAGAACAGGGACAGGTGCACACATCCCAAGGTCCTTAGCATTTGTGAACTCAGTCTTTAGGTATATCTCCTATCTATTTCTATTTCCTTGGCTTGTCCCAGTTCATGCGAGAAGAAACATGCACAGTGATGTTATGCATATAAGCTGATACCCATCTCCAGTGATTTGTCCAACAAAACACCACTAAGTCTTGAACTCCTTGATTGGTGTCAGCAAGGTCACTCAGTCTAGCTCTGGGATGCCTGAGTAGCTGAGCAAGAGGTCTTTGACCTCCAGTTGTACAAGAATAAACCCGAGAGGATCACCACACCCCAACTAAATCGAACCCGTTGAGCTGTAATTCCAAAAGAGCATGCCCAGACAATGACTCATACTTCTTTCTAACAACGCACTCCATGTAACACGGCTACCCTGATGTGGAGGCCCTCCTCAGGGGGTAGCACCCAGAGGAATAAGAGCAAGACCACCATAACACATGCAAGCTGTCAGTACGTCGGGCAGGAACTTGATGAGGGAAAACCAACACTAACTTTCCAAATCCTAAACCAGAGCGTGAATCCCAATGTGGCCTGTGCCTTAACCCTTACACAGTGTCCTCCCCCACGTTCCCTGGGGGGAAACAGGCCAGGTCTCAGAAATGTTTCCATGAAAACAGGATATGGCTTAAACTGCTTCGGCAGAAGATAGAGATGTGTCCCTCCTCACCACAAAGTATTAACACCATACCAGTATCGCCAAAAGTCTGCTCTACCAAGAGGTCGGGATCACGAGTCAACAGAACTTACTTTCCTTCCTCGTGTGATACTTGCCTCCACCAAGTGCCCCTCAGGAACGCACATACCACCAAGGGTCACCTCCAGCTGAAACCCACAGCCTGGGAAGAACACCTATAGCTGGCGACCTTGCCCACAGATGCAGTCTGGTGATCAAAAACATATCCAGATTTGACCTGGGCATGTGTCATCCGCTCCCAACTGTTTCACCAAGGACACCACCAGCAGGAATGTGAAAACAAACGTACCCCAAGAGGGTCCTGGGGAACTGAATCGTGGATGCCTTCCCAGGACGGGCCTCCCACAGGTTTCACACAGATCCATGAAATGTCATCCTCCTCCCAACGGAATAGCATCCACGTGTATGGATGACAGGCAGCCAGCCACCTAACAACAACCTCCCCTCAGGAACCAATGGGATTAGTAGCCCCCTTGCTTTGGGCCTCTAAGAAACACAACCGTACTTGGAAGGCACGTGTTTGCCAGTTGTACCCTCAAATTCCACTTACACGCACGTGGACACAGCATCTCTTGGCCATCCCCACAAACATCATGAGCCTCGCTGGGCCCCACCACGACCCAACCCATACGGGCGGACTCGGTATTGCTAGGCACCAAACTCCACAGTGGGCTGGCAAGCTGACACACCCACAGCATGCACCCTTCCCAACCTGCACGAGACATCGCTGGGTACTGGACTCGGGTGTCCCTGTGCGCCCGAAAACCAAATGCATTCAACTTTTCCCGGTACCTCCCCAGACAGGAACCAGTGGGGATAGCCTGCTCGTGACAGCCTGCCACTGGCACTGCCCAGTCATCCAAAAAAACACCACCACCACCACCACCACCCTCCTAGGAAATGAGCAATGAGCCAGTGACTGCCCAGGCATGGCATAGTGTTCTATTCCTGAACAGAACAAACTGTCTCCCATGGGGGAGCAAGGAGCATGACCTCAAGAACCACCCTGGGATCAAAGAGTCAAGGTAAGATTCACGCTTCCTGTGCAGAATGCACACTCGCTAAGCCCACACCAGGGGAGGGCCAGGGCTCCCCTCCTGTCACCGACTCTACTCTTCCTTTTGGGCCATGTCTTCAAATGGAACTGGCGAACTACCCAGTGACTCCCCATAGCTCTGGCAGCACCGTGTGCCAAGCCCTGATGAACACGATGCTGGAAGCCAGATGAATGCATGGAAGACATCCCTCTCTATTTCTACCCCTCGCTCTCATATTATGTCTCTGCTATATCACGTTGGAAACACGTGCTGGACCTCAGCTAGATGAAGACAATGGTATAGTGTTGTCACTCATTTTGTTCAGCTTTCCAGGGAACCATATCTGGAAGGCATCATCCCTCCATGCAGTTCTTGGCCCTGGCCAAGAGGCAAATGCGCCTGCTGAGAAACAGGCTCACTTACCATCCCAAGAACCCCAACAGCACACAAAAGGCCTCACAACACAGATGTCCGTGAGCTTCTTCCCATTTCCGAACACCCCACGATCCAAAGGTCTCCCCTGAGGACCACTGGCATTCCTCCACTGCAACAGCATCTGTGATGTAAAGAGGGAACACATGTCCACTTGATGTAAAGAGGGAACATTGCCTTCACACAACGGACCACATTCAATGCCCAGAGCGACCCCATGGTGCCACCCACGTGAACAGGCGGAGGTCATCCCTCCCTCTCTATTCCCTGGTCGAGCCACGTGCAGGACCTCAGTTCGATGAGGACGACGGTATAGAGTTTTCACTCATTTTGTTCAGCTTTCCAAGGAATGTTTCTTGGCAGTCATCATCGATCCATGCACGTTCTGTGGCCTAGAATGTTAGGAAAGTTACTGTGTAGGGAAAAGAGTCCCTTACTTTCACGATTGCTGGTTCACTTTGCCATGCTGCAGGTGTTCATGGGCTTCCTAGTGTTTCCCGTTAGCAGACATCAGCCACTTGGTTTTCACCTGGTCTTTGGTGTTTCTGCTGTGTCACACCACCTTCTGGACAGACCCAAACACACAAGTACTTCAGAATGGTGGAAAGTGCATATGTCCCAAGAGCCTTATGTTTTGCTCACCCACCCTTTAGGTATATCTCCTATCTATCTCTAATTCCTTGGGTCCCCCCCATTCAAATGTGGAGAAACATGTGCACACTGGCCTGATGCATATCAGCTTCCTACCTATCTCTAGCAATTTGTCCCACAAAATACCACTGAGGCATGGACTCCTTGCATCGGTGTCAGCAAGGTCACTCAATTTACCCCTGCATGCTTGAACAGGTGAGCAGGAAGGCCTTTGACCTCCAAGTGGATTGGAGTTAGCCCGAGATTATCACCACCCCCCAACCAAATCACTAAACCTTTGGCTTGAAGTCCAAAAGACCATGCTCAGAGAATGCCCCATACTTCCTGCTCACAATGCAGTCCACATGACATAGATGTGAGGCTCTCCTCAGGGGCTGGCACCCGGAGGAATATGAGCAAGACCACCGTGACCTATGCAACCTATCATTAAGTCTACCATCAACTTGATGAAGAAGAACCAATGCTATCTTTCTAATTCCTACCTCTGAGAGCAAATCCCTATATGGCCTATGCCTTAACCCTTATACAGTGTCCTCTCCCCTTCCCAGGGTAGAAACAAGCCACGTCTTGGAAATGCTGCAGTGGAAACAGGTTATGGCTGAAACTGCTTCAGGAGAAGAGGGAAATTTGTCCTTCCTCACTACAAAGAATTAACACCACTCCAATCTCACCAAAAGTCTCCTCTGCCAAGAGGTTGGGATCACGAGTCAACAGAACTTACTTTTCTTCCTCATGTGATACTTGCCTCCACCCAGTGACCCTCATGAATGCCCATACCACCAAGGGCCACCTCCAACTGAAAACCACAGCCTGGGAAGAGCACCTATTGCTGCTGACCTTGCCCACAGATACAGGCTGGTTATCAAATACATGTTCCTTCGATTCCCCCAGTTCATGTGAGTAGAAACATATGTATACTGGCCTTACATGTTTGAGCTTTGTCCTAACATGTAGTGGTGGTTCTGTCACACAGAAGATGAAGAGGACTGGTTGGAAAAATACCCCTCAGAAGGAAGAAGGGAAGTTCGTCTCCAAGGCATTGTGCCGTAAAACACTACTGAAACTTTTAATCCTTGCTTCAGTGTTAGCAAGGTCACACAATATAGCGCTGGATGCCTGCAGAGCTGAGTAGGATGCCTTTGACCTCTGCCTAGATTAGAATAAGCCCAGGACTATCACCACCTTCCATCTGAATCGCTACGGCTTGGGCTGGCACTACAGCAAACCTGTCCCAGACAATATACCATATTTCTAGTTCACAACACACTCTATGTGACATTGCTACCCAGATGTGGGGGATCTTCTCAAGGGCCAGCATGTGGAAGAAAATCAGCAAGACCACCATGACTTATCCGTGACTTATGCAAGCTGTCAGTAAGTCCACCAACAACTTGATGAGGGAAAACCAAAAGTACCTTCCCAATTCCTAACCCTGAGCACCAATCCCAATGTGGCCTATGCCTTAACCCTTACACAGTGTCCTCCTCCTTTCTTGGGGGGAAACAAGCCAGGTCTCAGAAATGTTTCCATGGAAACAGGTTATGGGTGTAACTAATTCGGCAGTAGACAGAAATGTGTCCCTCTTTACCACAAAGTATTAACACCACCCCAATCTCACCAAAAGTCTGCTCTACCAAGAGGTGGGGAACACAATCAACAGAACTTAGTTTTCTTACTCATGTGATATTGCCTCCACCCAGTGCTCCTCACGAATGCCCATACCACGAATGGCCACCTCCAACTGAAACCCAGAGCCTGGGTAGAACACCCATTGCTGCCAACCTTGCCCACAGATGCAGCCTGGCAATCAAAAATATGTCCCAGATTTGACCTGGGCACATGTGATTCACTTCCAACTATCTCACCAAGGACAGCAATGGCAAGAACGTGAATACAAAGGTAATCCCAACAGCGTCCTGGCAAACTAAAACACGGACACTTTTCCAGGATGGGCCTCCCCACAGGTTTCACACAGATCCATGGAATGCCATCCTCCTCCCACTGCAAAAGCATCCACGTGTATGGATGACAGCCGGCCAGCCACCTAACAACACTACCACCTCAGCAACCAATGGGATTAGTGGCCCCCTTGCTTTGGGACTCTAAAAAACAACTCTATTTGGAAAGCAAGTGTTTGCCAGTTCTACGCACTAATTCCTCCTGCACACACATGGACACAGCATGTCTTGGACATCCCCACAAACTTCATGTGCCTTCCTGGGCCCCACCATGACCCAACCCCACACGGCAGACTCAGTAATGCTACACACCAGTCTCCACAGTATGGTGGGAAGTGGACACACCTACAGCACCCACCCTTCACAAACTATATGAGATATTGCTGGGTACTGGATTCAGGTGTTCCTGTCATCTGAGAAACCAAATGTGTTCACCATCCTCTGACACCTCACTGGACAGGAAACTAGTGGATAGCCTGCTCATGACAGCCTGCCACTAGTATTACTCAGTCACCCGAGAAACACTATCCCTCCTGGTTCTACAGGGAAATGAGCCAATGACTGCACAGGCATGGCATAGTGTTCTATTCCTGACCAGAACAAACTGTCTCCCATGGGGGAGCAAGGAGCATGACCTCAAGAACCACCCTGGGATCAAAGAGGCAAGTTAAGATTTACTTTTCCCTTGCGGAATGCATACTTGCTAAGGCCACACCAGGGGAGGGCCAGGGCTCACCTCCTGTCACCAACTCTGCTCCTCCTTCTGGACCATGTCCTCAACTGGAAATGGCGAACTATCCAGTGACTCTCCATTGCTCTGGCAGCACCATGTCCCAAGGCCTGATAAATACAAGTTTGGAAGCCACGTGAACATATGGAAGCCGACCCTCTCTCTTTCTATACCTTTCTCCCCCCCCTTCTCTCTCTCTCTTTCTGTCTCTGCCATATCATGTTGGAAACATGTGCTGGACCTCAGTTCGATGAGGACGACGGTATAGAGTTGTCACTCATTTTGTTCAGCTTTCCAAGGAATGCATATCTGGAAGTCATCATCGATCCATGCACAGTTTATGCCCCTGACCAAGAGGCAAATAGGCCTGCTCAGGAACAGTCACACTTACCTTCCCTAAAATTCCAATAGCACACAAAAGGCCCCATGACACAGCTGTCCATGAGCTTCTTCCAATGTCCAGGGACCCCATGATCTGAAGGTCTCCCCTGAAGACCACTGGCATTCCTCCACTGCAACAGTGTCTGTGATGTAAAGAAGGAACAAATGTCTGCTTGAGAACATCAGATAGGAACACAGGGCCAAAGGGTAGGGACATTCAAGCCCCTGCACTAAAACTTCCCTCAGGGCTTCCTAAATTTCCCCATCTCCAGCGGATATCTGAACGGGAGTGTATGGGGCAGCAGCTCCTTGTCACATGCCAACAGGACCTACATGAGCACTTTCAAGAGCATAACCAGGGAAAAATCTTCTTGGCACATGGTAGTTGTCACTCCTTACTCTGCTGTCCATCCTGCCAGAATAAATAGCTGCCCTGGAATTTGTGTGATCATGGTGCACATGTGAGCCAAACATGGACACTCTGACCCATTGCAAGAGAAAACCTCAAGTGAGATTGTTACACAGAAATAATTTCAAGGAAAACCTCATCCCTCCACCACAATTGCTGATTTCCTGTGGGCCTAGAAGCATTTGGCAGGGAGATACCATGCCATATTGATCCCACAAGAGCAATGCTAAAGCACAACTCTACTGCACCATCAGTGCCTTCCTCACAGGGGAAACTCAGCAACCAATGGAAAAGGCACATAGACTCAAACAGACTGCACTTCTCTACCTAAAGGCCCAGAATACAGTCTGGCTTTGGGTCTGGACGCTGCATCCCATCACCACCTTGGAGTGATCCATCCCTGGCAGTTCCATCCTATAACGTAGTGGTGGCTCTGTCATACAGACAAGTATCAGGATCAATTGGTGAAAGACCCCTTTGGAAAGAAGATGCCCATGAAGATGTCACATGTACACCTGACGTGGTAAACTCTCCTGGACCACAACTGCCCTGAGCTGTGTATGCTCTAGGAAGGCAGTGGCCCCAGAAATCAAAACATGATCCCCTTAAAATCTCATAGAAAAATGAAGCAAGAATCCCACAATGTACCTGATCTTGGCTGGGAGCAATTCTGGGCCTACATTAAGACTGTATGTGCCGCCAGAAGAGAAAATTAGTAGTTAGGGTCTGGCAGGGGACCTTTAAGAAACTAAGGCAGTTTGGGGAACTTCACCTCCCCCATGGACAGGGTATCACATTTCCATCCCTGCGCCCTTGCTCCAACACAGCTTGCCCCACTATATGGGCAACATCCAATGACCAAAGCAGATACTCATCTGTCCCCATGGAAAGCTGAGTGCAATGTGTAGCAAACTGTACATATTACACTCTGCCCTCCATCCCACCAGAATAAATAGCTGCCCTGGAACTTGTGTGATCAAGGTACCCATGCCAGCAAAACATGGACACCTTCTGAAGACTCCCATTAACTACATAATTCACTGGCCCCAACCTACCCATCACTGCCAGTAACATATTCTGCACAACCAGTATGGCCACTCCAATGTTCTCATCTGAGGACAAACCCAAGACACAGGATGGCTGAGCTGTGGTCTTGGGCTTTATGCTCAACCACAATGACCCATCTTCCACTGAGACACAAGGGGCTTAAGTGGCACCACTACAGTAATCACACTGTATGCTCAGAGACAGGCTACTGCCTCTGGTGCCATACACTCAGAGGGAAGCCACTGCCTACCTCTGACAGTGCCACATGGACACTCCACTAATCCCTGCTGACTGGCAACATGCTTCCCCACTCCACCAGGACACATTCCTAAGACCCGTCTGTCTCATCACCTGGAGGCTGCCAACTGCACTGAAGAGTGCCTTCCCACATCACGAACCACATAGATGCCCAGAGTGACCCCATGGTACCACCCATGTGAACAGGCGGAAGTCATCCCTCCCTCTCTATTCTCTGGTAGAGCCACGTGTGAGACCTCAGTTCGATGAGGATGACGGTATAGAGTTTTCACTCATTTTGTTCAGCTTTCCAAGGAATGTTTCTTGGGAGTCATCATCAATCCCCACACGTTCTGTGGCCTGGAATATTAAGAAAGTTATTGTGTAGGGAAAAGAGTCCCTTATTTTCACGATCACTTGTTCAGTTTACCACCTTTCAGGCATTCAAGGGCTCCTTGGTGTTTTTCGTTAGTGCACATCAGCCACTTGGTTTCACCCTGGCCTTTGGTGTGTCTGCTGTGACTTGTCACCTGTTGGTGCAGAGGAAAACACATGAGTACTTCAGAAGCGGGGCAGGTGCACCCGTCCCAAGGGCCTTATCGTTTGCTTACCCACCCTTTAGGTATATCTCCTATCTATCTCTATTTCCTTGGCTTCCCCAGTTCATGTGAGCAGAAACATGCACTCTGGCCTTACACGTATGAGCTTCATACCCATCTCCAGCACACTGTCACACAAAACACCACTGACGCTTGGACTCCTTTTTTCAGTTTCAGCAAGGTCACTCAGTATAGCCCTGGATGCCTGAACAGCTGAGCAGGAGGCCTTTGACCTCTACCTTGATTGGAACTATCTGGAGACCTTTTCCCCGAACTTCTTCAGTTTGGGCTGGAAGTCCCAAGAGACCATTCCCCTCAGTGCTTGCTCACAACTCACTCTACTTGACATGAATACCCAGATAAAAATCAGCAAGACCACCATGATGTACCCACCATCAGCACCCAGAGGAAAATCAGCAAGACCACCATGATGTGCCCAAGCTTTCACCTAGTGCTGCTCCATCTTGATGCTGGAAAACAAACAACACATGCCCAATTCCTATTCCTGAGTATGAATCCCCATTGTTGCCCAATGTTTGAACCCTTACATGCAACGTCTCCCTTCCTTGTGAGGAAATTTAGCCAGGTCTCAGAAATGTTTCCTTGGAAATAGGTTATGGCTAAAAGTGATTTGGCAGGTGGCTCTTCAATTCAAAATATTCTCACCATGGTAAACCTAGCTAAGTCAGGTCTATGTGGAGACTGTGAACATGAGCCTACTGTACTTGGTTTTTTTCTTTGTGTGATACTTGCCTCTAGTCCCTGGCCCTCAGAAATCCCACAACACTGCGTTCATCCAATATCAATGTAGCTTAAGAAAGGGATGTATCATTTTGTAAGTGCTGAAGACTTAGAATGCACTCAGGAGTTGATAAATAAAACAAGTAATAAAAACTTACTGAAATAATCATCTGTCTATTAAAGCTGGCAGGAATAATCAACCAATTTGAATATAGAATTTTGGTGATCCATTTCATGTAATGAAAATGAAAAGGTATTACAGTCCTTCAAAGACCTGAGAAACACATTTGAGATTACTAATGTAAGCCTAAGATATACAGAAAAAAGGGGGGGTGGTGGAGAGGATCTGAAGAAAAAATATCCAAAATTCTTTAAATATAAGGAGAGACATATTATATATGTATATGCTATGTAGTACATAATCTGTAGAATGCACTACATATTTTAATAAGTTTGTTGTGTTCCATATGGACTAAACACAAGGAAATTTGTACCTAGTAAATGAGTCAAGTGTCAGAAAATCTTCTGTATCATGAGAAAACAAATATATGAAGTACAAAAAACATCCTCAATAAGAATAAGTGCTTATGTGTCAATAGAAACCATGGAATCCAGGAAAAAGATAACATATTCAGTGTTAATAGAAAAAGAAGAAAAGGAAAACTATTGGCAACCCATAATTTTCTATAAACTAAAAGTATTCCTTAACCATGAAGTAAATAATCAAGACATTTCCAGATAATTAAAAACTGAGATAATAATTACCAAAGATCTATCCTACAAGAGAAAATAAATTGAGCCTTTAGGTTTAAATACAATAACACTATACAATAACTAAAATCTATGTGAATAATTGAAGAGGACTAGTAATACAATTATCAGAGAAATATGAAAGACAGTATAAATGTTTGAATGATAATATTATAACAAATAAAGGTAAGGGAACAGAGCCATATTAAAAAAAAGTTTCGGTATCCTACTAAAATTAATGGAATGTTAAATCTAATCTATATTGTTATAAATTAAAAAACTGTAATCTCGATGACAAGCACTAACAACATAACCAAAGAAATACACAATATTAAAAGCCAAGAAAATTTAAATGGTGGTATCCCGGGTTAGTGCCTGTAGCTCAGTGGCCTTGGCACCTGCCACATATACTAGAGCTGGCAGGTTTGAACCCATCCCAGGCCTGCCAAACCACAATAACTACAACAACAACAACAACAACAAAATAGCTCAGTTTTGTGGCGGGCGCCTGTGGTCCCAGATACTTGGGTGGCTGAGGCAAGAGAATCACTTAAGCTGAAGAGTTTGGGGCTGCCATGAGCTGTGATGCCATGGCACTCCACTGAAGGCAACATAGTAAGACTCTGTCTCTTAAACAAAAGAAATGGTAGTATTCTAGGGGATATCTATTTGCAAGAAAGGATAGCTATAAGAAAGACTATTTTGGAATAATACAAAATGGACATATAACATCCATTTGCAGTAAAGGAATGCAATAAGGAAGACTATTAAAAGAAAAGACAAAAGGTATAAAAAGCAAATGTAACAGGTGGCGCCTGTGGCTCAAAGGAGTAAGGCACTGGCCCCATATGCCAGAGGTGGTGGGTTCAAACGCAGCCCTGGACAAAAAACAAACAAACAAAAAGCAAATATAACAGGGTAGATGAAAATTTCACTTTATCATTAATTACATAAGAAATACATAGCATGGGCACAATGGCTCACACCTATAATCCTAGCACACTTAAGAGGCTTAGGCAGGAAGATTACCTCAACTCAGGAGTTTAAAGAACAACTTGAGCAAGAGGGAGACCCCATCTCTACTAAAAGTAAAAAGATAGCCAAGCATTGTGGTGGACATTTGCAGTTTCAGCTAATTGGCAGTCTAAGGCAAGATGATCACTTGAGCCCAAGAGTTTGAAGTTGCTAAGGGCCATGATGAAGCCAGGGTACTCTATCTAGCATGACAGAGCAAGAGACTATCTTAATAATAATAAAAAAAAATACATGAAGTAACCTCTTCATTTACAAGCCAGAGATTGACACAACTATATAGTGTCTACAAGAGACAATTTTGATTCAAATAAAAAATAGTTAGAAAAAGAAAACGTAGAAATGAGATAAAACTATACAAACTATAACCAGAAAGTGTAGAAACTATAATAGTATCAGACAACATATACTGTTATCATAGTAAATAAATTCTAAGACAAAAATTATTGGCTTAATTTTATAGAAGAAATAAGACATAGTGCTAAATAAATCAGTAGGATTGACACGAGATGACAATACTCTATCATACATTTCAAAATAGCTAGAAGAGAGTAATTAAAATGTTTCTAGCCTAAAGAAAGCACAAATATTTAAGGTGGCAGATATCCCGAGTATTCCAATTTGATCATTATAAATTATACAAATATATTAAATTATTACATGTGTCCTGAAACTATGTGCTTATATTATGTATCAATAAAAAGTGTAACAAAAAACAAACAAAACATAAGTAGAGATAAAGGAGGAAATTTTATGATATAAAAGCATCAAGATATCAAAAGACATAATAATTATAAAGCTATACGCATCTAACAATGGAGACACATAAAAATATGACAGAATTGAAAGGAAAAAAGGACAAATAAAAACATTGAACATTTTATATTTGGCTTTTGGTAATGAATATAACAAGACAGAAGATCAACAAATAAATAAAAATACTTAAAAATAAAAACCAACTATAACTAACATACATAGAACATATATGGATCTATGAGTTTTCCAGAGAATTGAGATTGCTTTTTGTTTTCGTGAATAGTATTGAAAAGATCTGTGAACAGCAGCAAACCAGTAAATTGTTGTCCTAGCCCACTTTTCAAAAAGATACACAGCAGATAGAGGAAAGTGTGCTTTGGTAGAAGAATAGGAAGCCTTGAATTTCATTTAAATATCAAAAGGTAAAAGCAGACATTTTTAAAGCTATATTGAGGTATACAGTTGACCTCTGAACAACACAGGTTTGAACTTCACTGGTACATATATGAGGACGTTTTCTGCCTCTGACACCCTTTAGACAGGAAGACCAACCTCTCCTCTCCCTCTTCCTCCTTAGCCAACTTAATGTGAAGACAATGAGAATGAAGAATTCTATCATCATCTACTTCCATTTAAGAAACAGTAAATATATTTTCTCTTCCTTTTTCTTTTCTTAATAACATTATCTTTTAACTACCTTACATTAGTGTAAGAATACATTATATAATATATGACTTACAGAATATGTGTTAATAGATTGTTTATGGTATTAGCAAGGCTTCTGATCAATAGAAGCTGATTAATAATTAAGTTTTAAGAAAGTCAAAAGTTATACAAAAAAGTCTAGTAAATAAGGGGTCAGTACCCCTAACACCATATTGTTATGCATACTAAACTCCATATTGTTCAAGGGTCAACTGTGTATTACCATCTCTAAAAGTAGATCTACCATTTGATACTGCAATTCCTCTACTAGGTATATACCCAGATGTTCAAAAATTATTTTACAACAAAGACATTTGTACCAGAATGTTCACTGCAGCCCAATTCATAATATCCAAGATATGGAAACAATTCAAGTACCCATAGACCCATGAATGGACTAACAAATTGTGGCATATGTACACCATGGAATACTACCATCTCTAAATATTATAAAAAGGACACCTGCACTCAAACGTTTACAGCATCGCAATTCATAACGGTGGAATCCTAATGGTCATGGAAAAAACCAAAGTGCCTACCAATACATAAATGGATTAATAAAATATAATATATTCATACTATGGAGCACTATTTAGCCATAAAAAAGATGGTGATCAAGTTTTTTTTTTTTTTTCCGACAAGCTAGAGGGAACTGGAAACCATTCCTCTAAATGAAACATCAGAAGATTAGAGAAACACACACATGCAATAACAAATTGAAACTGATCAATCAATATAAATACACGTATGGAAGTAAATTTCAATGAAAATCAAGTGAGAGAGGGAGAAAGGGGATGGAAAAATCCACAGGCGTTGGATGCAGTGAACACTATCAGGTAAAGGGCTCAATTATGTATAAACCTTGACTCAATCTGTATGAAACAAAATATGAAAAAAAAAGTGCATCCCCTAATATTCTGAAATAAAAAGTAGATAAAAAGGAAAAATAAATAGAAATTATTTTTCCACAAATTCATCATGAAAATAAATGCAATCACAAACAAAATCAAATCATGTAACTAAACAAAATAATAAAATCTACTAAAGAATAAAAATCCATAGAAGCAGTTAGAAAAAGTATAAAGGACTAGGTGTGGTGGCTTATGTGTGTAATCCTAGCACTCTGGTGGGCCAAGGTGGGTAGACTTTCTGAGCTAGGAAGATAGAACCCAGCCTAACAAGAGTGAGACTCTATCAAAAAAAAAATAATAATAAAAAAACACAGGCACTGTGATGGGTACCTGTACTCCCAGCTACTTGAGAGGCCAGGACAAGAGGATCACTTGAACCCAAGAATTTGAAGTTGCTTGAGCTGAGGCCATGGCACTCTACAGAATGTAACAAAGTAAGACTCTGTCCCACCAAAAAAGAAATTATAGATTTAAAAAAATGAAATAATGACAATATAAAGCTGGATTAGTTAAAGCAATACAGCATTGGCTTAGAAACTATATATATATGTATCCAACAAAATGCACAGATAATCTATATGCAGGGTGGTGCTTGTAGCTCAGTTGGCAGGGTGCCAGCCACATACACTAAGGGTGGCCGGTTCAAACCTGGCCCCTGGACAGCTAAAAAATAAAAAATAATGCAACTGCAACAACAACAACAAAATAGCCAGGTGTTGTGGCAGGTGCCTGTAGTCCCCACTACTTGGGAGGCTGAGCAAGAGAATTGCTTAAGCCCAAGAGTTTGAGGTTGATGTGAGCTGGGACACTACAGCACTCTACTGAGGGCGATAGCTTGAGACTCTGTCACAAAAAAAAAAAAAATCTAAGTGTTCTCCAAACATCTTTCCCAAAGGAACATATTAGACCTGTCATTCAATCCTACAATTCCTCTGCTAGGTATATATCCAGAAGACCAAAAATCACATTATAACAAAGATATTTATACCACAATGTTTTTTGCAGCCCAATTCATAATTGCTAAGTCATGGAATCAGCCCAAGTGCCCATCAACCCATGAATGGATTAATTAATTGTGGTATATGTATACCATGCAATATTATGTAGCCTTAAAGAATGATGGAGACTTTACCTCTTTCATGTTTACATAGATAAAGCTGGAACACATTCTTAGCAAAGTATCTCAAGAATGGAATAAAAGTATCCAATGTACTCAGCCCTAATATGAAGCTAATTTATAGCTTTCATATGATAGCTATAACCCAATTACTGCCCAAGAAGAAGTGGAAAGGGGAGAGGGAGGGGAGGAGAGAGGATGAGTTGAGGAAGGGTAACTGGTGGGACCACACTTATGGTGCATCTTACAAGGGTACATATAAAATTTACTAAATGTAGAATATAAACATCTTAACACAATAACTAAGAAAATGCTGTGAAGGCTATGTTAACCAGTTTTATGAAAATATTTCAAATTGTATGTAAAACCAGCACATTGTACCCCATGATTGCATTAATGTACACAGCTATGATTTAATAAAAATTAAAAGAAAATCTATATACATGAAACAAAAAATACCAAATAAATTAGAGATGACCTGAATAAATGGAAAGTACTATCATGTTTACATAATGAAGATTCAACATACTAAATAGATAAATAATCCCCATATTTTTCTTAAGATGTAATGCAATAGCAATCAGGATAAAAGCCAGATTTTTTTTTTTGTAGATATAAGCTAATTCTGAAATGTATAAAGAAACATAAAAAATTTTGATAAAGAATAAAGTCTAGAATTAAGTAAGGGATACATGCATGGATGAATGGACAAAATAGGGAGTCTACAAATAAATCCATAAAAACTGTCTTTTATATTATCCTGAATGGAGTTGAAACACATTCTCTCAGGAAAGTATTGCAAGAATGGAAAAGTGAGTATACAGTATACTTGATTGATACTAATATGAAGCCAGTAGATGAACTAAAACATACCCAAAGAAGAGAAAAATCAAATTAAAGTTGAAGGCAGGGGGAAAAGGGAGGGGGAAGCAAAGGGAAGAGGGAGGGGAATTAGTGTGTTCTCACCTAATGGCCACAATGTAAGTGTATATGGCACACCTCCTGGGTGCAGAACACAACTACAGTGGGGACTTTACCTAATAAATGCAAACATTGAAACCTAATCATGTGTACCTGGTATCAACCTGAAATTAAAAACAAAACAAGGCTGTATGATATTCCATGGTGTACATATGGCCTTAAAAAAATGATGGAGACTTTAGCTCTTTCATGTTTATATGGATGCAGCTGGAACATATTCTTAGCAAAGTATCTCAAGAATGAAAGAAAAAGTATCCAATGTACTCAGCCCTACTATGAAACCAATTTATAAGCACCCACACTTCTATATGAAAACTATAACCCAAGTACACCCCAAGATGAAGGGGAAAGAGGAGGGAGAGGGGAGGGGAGAGGGAGGATGGGTGGAGGGAGGGTAATTGGTGGGAACACACCTATGGTGCATTTCACAAGGGTACATGGTACATGTTAAATCTACTAATTGTAGAATATAAATGTCTTAACACAATAACTAAGAAAATGTGACAACCAGTTTGATGAAAGTATTTCAAATTGTATATAAAACCAGCACCTTGTACCCCATAATTGCTTTAATGTACACAGCTGTGATCTAAAGAAAAATAAATAAAAGAAAAAAACTGTCCTTTAGGATCACAAAGATACAAAAACAATATAATGGGGTGGTGCCTGTGTCTCAAAAGGGTAGGGCGCTGGTCCCATATGCCAGAGATGGTGGGTTCAAACCCAGCCCCGGCCAAAAAAAAAAAAAGACAATATAATGAAAAAAATCGCCAATACTACAACAATTGGTCATACAAATGCAAAAAAAAAAAAAAATGAATCTCAACCTAAGCTTAACATGATACAAAAAATTTAACTTAAAAGGAATTACAGGCCTAAACTATACACTTTAATGAAATATTAAGCTATCAGAGAACAAAGAGAAAATCTTTATGTAGTTGGCTGACTATAAACATACCACCAAAAATATGGTCCATAAAAGAAATATTGGACTTTATCAAAAATATATACCTTTTTTTGAGAGAAATACAATGTTTATGGAATAAAGGGACAAAACAGAGTATTAAAAAATATTTGCAAGTCACACATCCAACACAAAAGGTCTTCTGTCCATAGAAAATGAGGAGTTCTCTAAATTCAACATGAGAAAAACAACAATCAAATTAGAAAAGAGCAAGTGATATAAACACTTCACCCAAGGAGAAATATGGGTGGGAAATAAACATAAGACATTAAGACATATGGATATGCATTATCATTAGCCATTCAGATAATGCATACTTACCAGAACAACTGAATCTAGAGGACATCATCCTAAGTGAAATAAGGTAGGCATAGAAAGAGAAGTACCATATCATCTCACTTATAAAACCAGAATCTAAACAACTTAAAAACACAGAAGTAGAAAGTAGAATGGTAGTTACCAGAGATTGAAAGGGGTTGTGGGAGATAGTGGCCAAAGAATGCAAAGCTTCAGTAATAGTGACTAGAGTTAATATATTGTATGGTTATTTCAAAATTGATAAATGAATTGATTTTAAATGTTCTCACTAAAATGAAATAAAAGGTATGTAAGATGATGAATGTGTTAATTAGAATGGTTTGATCATTCCACAATGTATATGTGTGATAAAATATCATATATTTTACTGTACCCCATAAATATACACTATTATTATTTGTCAGTTAACATTTTTAAAGATAAGAGTGGCTAAAATAAAAAAATTACTGGCTATATTAAGTATGATGAGGATATAAGAGCTATAGGATCTGTCACACATTTTTTGCAGGAATGGAAAATGGAAAAAAGTTTCAGGAAAAGAGTTTAACAGATTCTTTTAAATTAAACACATACTTACCATACAACAAACTCAAAGCTGAGTATTTATTTACTCTATAGCAAGGAACAGAAAAGTATGTACCAAGGTTCCATTTACCTTTTTTTTTTTGAGACAGCATCTCACTTTATCATCCTCAGTAGAGTGCTGTGGCATCACAGCTCACAGCAACCTTCAACTCCTAGGTTTAGGCAATTCTCCTGCCTCAGCCTCCTGAGTAGCTGTGACTACAGGTGCCCGCCACAGTGATCAGCTATTTTTTGTTGCAGTTTGGCCAGGGCTGGATTCCAAACTGCCACCCTTGCTATATGTGGCTGGTTCCCTACCCACTGAGCCACAGGCACCACGCTCCATCTACTGTTGTAAGTAAAGTATCACAGGAACACATCCACACACATCCATTCTCTGTAGCAAAGTTGAGGAGTCTGTGTCAGAGACTATATAGCCCTGAGCTCTAAAATGTGTATCTCTAGCACTTCAAAAAAGTCTTCTGACCTGTATAAAGAAAACTTAGGTTTACACAGAGACATGTACAGAATTATTCATATCAACATTATTTGTAAAAGCCAAAAAGTGGAAATAATTTAAAAGCTATTTAAATGATAAATTGTAAATAAATGGCATTAGATGCAAAGAATGATAAATTACTCAGAAATAAAAATAAGCTGTTGATAGAAGATATACTTGGATATATGTCAAGAGAATTATTCAGAAAAGCTTCATTTAAATGCTGTCTGATTTTACTGAAAACATTCTAAAAATATAAAACTATAAGGGTGAAGAATAGATTAGAACTTGTTGGAGTAAAGGATTCGAATAGGATATAACTATAAAAGCCCATGGTAATTTGTGTGAGTTGAGGGACAAAGGATGCAAGTGCTCTTTGTCTTCATAATGGTCAAGATACACAAGATTTGGGTTACACTAATCTACACATATGCTGCATTCATACAAATGTAAACCAAAAGTGAAACATAGGTTCAGGACTGAAATCCTGGTCTCAGACTTTGGGAGGCTGTGGCCAGAGGACTATTTGAGGATAGGAGTTCAACATTAGCCTTAACAACAACAACAGAAAAGACTCCTTTTAAAAAACAAAATAGAAAACTTAGCTGGCTGTAGTGGCAGCTGATTCTAGCTAATGCCTACTGTCTCAGTTATTCAGAAGGCTAAGGCTGAGGCTATGATACTACCACTGGAGAAATCCTGTCTCCAAAAAAAAAAAGAAAAGATTTTTAATGTGAAAGAGAACTATCAGGCTCGGCGCCTATAGCTCAACCGGCTAAGGCGCCAGCCACATACACCTAAGGTGGCGGGTTCGAATCCCCAGCCCGGACCCGCCAAACAACAATGATGGCTGCAACCAAAAAATAGCCGGGCGTTGTGGCGGGCACCTGTGGTCCCAGCTACTTGGGAGGCGGAGGCAAGAGACTCGCTTGAGCCCGGGAGTTGGAGGTTGCTGTGAGCTGTAATGCCACGGCACTCTACCCAGGGGGACAGCTTGAGGCTCTGTCTCAAAAAAAAAAAAAAAAAGAAAGAGAACTATCAGAATAAAATTTCTTTAATATTTAGGACATCTGAATTTTTTGTAAATTTTCATAAGACAGGGGCAGCACCTGTGGCTCAAGGAGTAGGGTGCCGGCCCCATATGCTGGCGGTGGCAGGTTCAAACCCAGCCCCGGCCAAAAACTGCAAAAAAAAAGAGGAATGTTCTAAATTTTCATAAGACAAAAATGGATTAGAAAAACAATTTAAATAAACAAACGAAAAACATGTAAACACATAAAACTATGAATACATAAACAGCTATTCCCTAATATGACTTTCTGAAAATGTATGTGTTAAACAGAGTATACACTTGACTTATCCTGAGGACATCAAAGGCAAAGCTCCAAGGAACACACACTTCACTTAATAATATTCCTAGGAAAATATTAACCAAAATTTGAACTAGTTTAGTGAGATGTTTTTGTTTTTTGGTTTTTGTTTTTTTTGGAGACAGAGCCTCTCCCCATGGGTAGAGTGCTGTGGCACCACAGCTCACAGCAACCTCCAACTCCTGGGCTCAAGTGAGTCTCCTGCCTCAGCCTCCCAAGCAGCTGGGACCACAGGCACCTGCCACAACGCCTGGCTATTTTTTGGCTGTAGCTGTCATTGTTGTTTGGTGGGTCCGGGCTGGACTTAAACCTGCCACCATAGGTGTATGTGGCTGGCGCCTTAGCCAGTTGAGCTACAGGCGCCGAGCCTAGTGAGATGTTTTTAATGTGGTCATAACATACCATACACATATAGTAAGGTGCATCCATTAAAACTGTACAGCCCAATAAATTTGTGCCATCTAAGTACAGCCAGTAAACAACGCAGAGACCAAAAAACAAACATTATCAATATTCTACAATAGTTATCTTGTTTCCATTACACTCTCCATGAATATTATCTTCTTTGATTTATATGTCAGTTATTTCCCAACATACTATCTTGTTTACTGCAGTTGGATAGTAAGCCTTAAAATAAGGTAGTGTTGGGCAGCACCTGTGGCTCAAAGGAGTAGGGCGCCAGCCCCATATGCTGGAGGTGGCGGGTTCAAACCCAGCCCTGGCCAAAAACTGCAAAAAAAAAGGTAGTGTTACTCCTATTACTGTTTTTCAGAATCTTTTTTGCTATTCTAGCACTTTTGTCTTTCCATATGAATTTTATAATAATTTTGTCAAAACTGATACAGAACCCTGTAATGGTGCTTGTTTTCACTGAATCTATAGATGAAATTTGAGATAACTGACAACAATATTGAGACCTCTAATCTATAAACACAGTATATATGTGAATTTACTTAGGTATTCTTTGATAACTTTCATCAGTGTTTTGTGGATTTTATAATAGAGATTGTAACCATAGTTTCCTAGATTTACACTTAAGAAATATTTTTTCAGTATCATAATGGGTATTTATTTCAAATTCCAATTTTACATTGCTAGTATATAGCAATATGAATGAATTTTATACACCACCCTCGTATCTTCCAAAATTGCTAATCTACGTTTTTATATCTAGAAATGTTATAGCTTCTTTGCAGTTTTCTGACATAAACAATCATGTTATCAGTGAAAAGAGTTTTATTTCTTCCTTTTTAATCTTTATGACTCTTATTTCTTTTACTTCTCCTATTGCATGGGATAGGACATTGTAGAATAATATAAATAGATTAGTATTGAGTACATTGGATACTAATATGAAACCAATACATAATCAACTCCATGCCCACAAACACACAAACAAAAGTATAGTTTAGCAAAAGGGAAGGGAGAAAAGGAGGGGGTAGAAGGAAGGATAATTAGGATCTCACCTAATGTGCACAATGTGAGGGTGTTTAGCACACCCCTTGAGTGAAGGGCTCAACTATAAGTTGAACTATACCATAGAATTAAAAACAACATAACCTAAACATTTGTACCCTCATATTAATCTGAAATAGGAGAATAATAATAATATTAACAGAAATAAGACAGAGGTCATCCTTGTTTTGCTCTGGTCTTAGGAAGGAGAATGAACTTCTACTCAAAACACATTAAGTTGTAGATTTTTAACATAAAATTTTAATAAGATTTCAATTTACAGAATATTATTTATATGTGTATATATCTAAATATACAATATGCAATACACTATAAACATGCTAGAACACAGTGGTCCAAAAATAGCTTACTATAACCTTGAATTCCTGAGCTTAAGAAATCTGTCCACCTCAGCCTCTTGAGTTACTGGAACTATAAATGAGCCATCACACTGAATATTTTTCTTTTTTAAATTTTATTTTTTTCTTAATTAAATCATAACTATGTACATTGATGCATTTATGGGATACAGTGTACTGATTTGATACAGAATGTGAAATGCTTACACTGAATTCCAACCAATCTTTCTTCCTTCCTTCCTCTCTCCCACCCTCCCTTCCTCCCTTACTCCCTCCTTCGCTGTCTCCTTGTCTCTCTCTGTCTTTCTTTTTTTGAGTCAGAGTCTCACTTTGTTGCCCCGGGTAGAATGTCAAGTCACAGCTCACAGCAACCTCAAACTCTTGGGCTCAAGAAATTATCTTGTCTTAGCCTCTCAAGTAGCTGGGACTACAGGCACCAGATACAATGCCTGGCTATTTTTAGAGATGAGGTTTTGCTCTGGCTTGGGCTGGTCTCCAACTTGTAAGCTCAAGCAATCCACTCTCCTTGGCCTCCCAGATGCTAGGATTGCAGGCATGAGCTACTATGCCTGGCCTCTAGTATTTTTATTATTTATTTATTTTTTGCAGAGACAAGGCCTCATTATGTTACCCGGCAGGTCTTGAACTCTTAGTCTCAAGCAATCCTCTCACTTTGGCCTCCAAAGTGCTAACATTGTAGGCATGAGCTACTGCATCCAGCCCTCAATATATATTTTAAATACTGTTTGGATTTAGAGAACAGCTACAACAGCACGAATCTGTTTATATCATAATATAAACACATAGACAAGCAGGAAATTATAAAATTATGTATATTAAGACAAAACATACCCTAATGTTACTCTCATTTATGTTCACCTCAAAGGCTTTTCAATGATGGAGATGCTAAATATAATCAGTATGTGATATTACAAGTCTTACTGTTCATGGCTATGTTATCAAACTATTATTGAGCTCATTTGAATTACTTTTCTTGGTTCATGAAAACTAATAGACACATTAAAACTTATGCATGCATAAATATAAGGAAGACTAAAATAATTACTATTCAAAAGAATCTGTAAGAAGTTTGTGAAGAAAACAAGAGTTTACGTAAAGAACTAAACATTAGACAACAATTAAAGCAAAATCTACATAATCTGGCTCAGGAATATAAAAAAGTACTTTTCATATTAAATCATGTTGTAATTGTCACAACAAATAATGTCAAGTTTCATTATCTCTTCACTAGATTAAAAAAACTTACTGTCCTTTAGAAGGTCAAAACAGTATGAAAAGCTAAACATCTTTGTGTTTCAGAAGAATGAATTGCTTCAATTCTTAATCATTTAAAATCTTCATAGCTGTAAAAAAGTCTCATAAAATTTAACACATAATTTTCCATATCAATAAAATGTAAAAAAAACTAATTAAAGTCAAATCTCAATATTGAAAAGAGAAGTAATGCAATCCATTATGATCACACCAATCTATCTAAAATGACTTGATAATAATTTTAATCATAAAGACAACATTTTGCTAACATAATATTCTAAGACAAATATTAAGCACAGTTGAATTTCATAAAAACAAAATGTCATTTTAACATGGAACTGTAAAAAAAAATTCTCCCAAATCCTACATTTGTCATTCCATGCAAAATTTGGATAAAACAAATTTTAAAAGGCAATGATTCAAAATGAAGTTGGAGATAATCAACAAAGACGAAGACATATTATGTATAATCTTGTCCAGCAAGCCACTGAAAAGGGAACACATGACTTCAGGATGTGGTATGAAACACATGAGTATGTGAATTTCAAAGAATGCTGGTTTAATTACTTACCCCTATGTCTAAAGTGGAGGACGTCATAGCCCTCCTCTACCTCAGCAAAATAGAATAGAAAAAAAAAGAAATAGTCTCAGAATATAATCAACAGTAAAATAACAAAAAGGCTAAAATTTATTCCTTTGTCAATATTTACATGCAATGATCCTTTCTTTAGCCCAACAATGAGACTTTCAGGATCCAACACTGTTGCTTGACCCCTAGTTAATTCAATCTCTCTTGTTTTCTCACTCTTCATTCAATAATGTGTTTCCTATATTCTAGTACCTGTCTACAACTTTCTGTTTAAAAGGAGAGGGAGGGGAATGAAGGAAGTCTTAGGTCACTGAGCACATTAAAGGTGTACAGTTTCCTTAGGATGCTAATGGCTGATCTAAAAGAAAGAAATAGACATGCTCCCACTGGTATTATGCTGCCACAGAGGGGTCACCAAATAAGCCAGGCTCTGAGAGTCTTATTTGTCCTATTAGAGGGCCACTCATCTGGACCTCAGATTGACATCTGGAATGAGTCCCTCAGCGTCCTCAGACAATTTTGCTCATCATCGATCCAGAAAATAACCCTCCCAACAAATAAGTATTTCCATAGCCAGGCTTATTCTGTGCAGACTAGTCTAGTGTATTATCAATGAAGGAAAGTACAGTAGACATTTTGTTTAATTATGTGTATAATGGAACTTGCATATACATAGCATGAAAATAAAATGACCTTGAATTGCTGTTCTAATAACAGCTGATAAAATCTGTTTAAAATTTGTTGTATAAGACCAACTACAATAAACTAAGTCAACTAAAATTTTAAGAAATAAATAAGGTAGGAAAAACAATACATGGTATGATTATACTATGTTTATGGTCTGAACATGTCAGACAAAATTTAAAAAATCTTTAAGCCAGGTGTGATTGTACACACCCATATTCCCAGTTACACAGAAGGCTGAAAAACAATTGTTTTAACTCCAAGAGTTCAAGGCTAGCCTAGGTAACACAGTAAGTCTTTATCTCTTAAATTTTAATAAGAAAATATATTCAGCACATTGAACTTCATTACAAGAATCTTTATCAAGCACAAAATAGTGGAGAAAAATGGCAAGAGTTTCCCAAAATTATTGAGGTTACTATAAAAGAGAGATTTTTTAAAAGGGGGAAACAATAATGAGGATTCCTTAAACAAAGTAAGAAATCCTTTGCCATTCATGTTTTCTATTCATATGAAAGTATTATTATATTTTATTGTTATAAAAATGTTATTTTTTGAGCCTCTGAAATCATGGACTCTTAGACCTTGAAGTTCTATGTCATTGACCATAACACACAAAACAATTTTGTAAGTACCAAGGTAGCTGCTCACCTTTCCACCGTGAAGTGCTGTAACTTGGTATAGATCTGCAATAAAATATTATAAAGAAACTAAATCAGATCAGGAAATACATGAAATTAATTCAAACACTGAATGCAATAATTGGTTTCATTGTAATTTACCATAAAGTTGTCCTCAGACAAGTCATACCTGCTTGGTCCCTTGTCACCTTTGTCATTTCTTCATTTATGTCCTCCAGAAATTCTCAATCCTGAAAATAGTCAATAACCCTATGGTCTGTGTAAATTAGTGGTACACCAATTGTTTTCTATGTGAATTAGTGGCACACCAATTATAGATACACATATTTAGAATTAGAGATTCTAAAGCTATAGTCCACAAAATAAAAGATTTTATGAAAATGCCCTGTTGTGGGTAAAATGAAAGACATGATAGGGGTGTTGTGGGACTGATATTATAGAAATAAAAAATAAGAACTTTGTTTTCTTTGTGAGACAGAGTCTCACTCTATCACTCTAGGTAGAGTGCCATGGCATCAGAGATCACAGAAACCTCCAAACTCTTGGGTTCCAGCAATCCTCCTGCCTCAGCCTCCCTAGTAGCTAAGACTACAGACACCTGCCACAACACCAGGTAGTTTGTCTATTTTTTTTTTGGTTGTTTTAGTTTGTCTATTTTTAGTAGAAATGAGGGTAGCACTCTTTCTCAGACTTGTCTCAAACTCCTGACCTCAAGAAATCCACCTGCCTTGTCTCCCAGAGTGCTAGGATTACAGGCAGAAGCCACCACACCCAGCCAAGAACTTTGGAAATCTATTTCAACTGTGTGCTTGGAATTAAGCAGCCAGGATTGGTCAACAGAGATAGGCCATTGCCCTTCCTCTTACAAGTCAACTCTTTTGCACAAACAATGCTGCTCAAACTGTAGAATCTGAACTTGGAAACTCTTGTCATCCATTCTCTTCAGCAGACCTTGTATCAACTGACTACCATTTCTTCCAGGTTCTGGACCACTTCTTGCAAGGAAAAATATTCAATTCTTAACAAGCTGCGAAAAAATGCCTTTTGCAGTTTCATCATCACTTGCTCTACAGGCATAAACAACCTACCATTAAGGTGGTAAAACTGTGTTGATAGTTAGGTACACATGTTGATTAATTGTACTACTTCTTGCTTGAGATATAATAACCCCCACGTTTTTAATTTGAAATCATAAATTTCAAATTTAATGACCTAAAATGACATTACCAAGTGCTGGCAAGAATGCAAAACAATTGGGTCCCTTAAACACTTCTGTGAAATAATACATCTACTCTAGAAACTTTGGTAGTTTCTTATAAAATTAAACATAACACTTACTGCATAACTCAGCAATCACACTCCTGGGCATTTATCCCAGAGAAATAAAATGTTATGTTCACACAAAATCCTCACACTGATGTTTATAGCAAATCTATCTGTAATTTTCAGAAACTGGAAACAACCCAAGAATCCTTCAGAATACTTGGATAAAGAAACATTGTACATGTGTACAATGAAATAATATTCAGCTATAAAAAGGAACAAATTACTAATATAAACAAAAAAATGGAGTTGTGATCTAATACGCCTCTTGCTAAGTGAAAGAAGCTAAATCTCAGAGGTTATTAATTACTTGCTTAAAACAGAAATACTTTACTGTTTACTACTGTGATTTTGCCTCTCATTTACTTCACATTTTCCACAATATATGAATGTATGATACGAGAACATTCACTGAAAGGATGCCTTATGCCTTCTCTTTGTGACAAAAGGACCACTTTTGAAATCACACAAACATTATTAATCCTAGAGGACATCATTTGATGTCTACATGGAAAATGAAGATCACCACAAAAGAGGGAGGCTCTACCAACTACTATGCCCAAGAGACAAAGTTTTTCATTGTAGCTCTACATAAACATTATGAGGAAAATCAGCATGTTCCTGTGGAAAATTCTACCAACTAGAACTATTCTACACAATATTTCTACTATACTTGACTACTATACAATGAATTTATTCTAGATATCCTGCTAGAATCTTAGGACAAGAAAACATTTTGTATTCAAACTAACATTCATTCCATCCCATTTAGAACTGAAAAGACAAAAGCAAAAATTTGGAGTGATAAAAAATATCCAGGTCCATTTAACCAACCAGATGTAAGGCAATGAACTGTGTGTAACTTGCTATTTCAATTTAATTTATATCTATAATACAATAATGTTTATGACAATATTCAATGGAATGTTCATTTGCATAGGCAATGGGCTGTCTTCAAATGCAACAAAAATAATCTTAAAAATCTATGATGGACAGGTCCTTAAAATGTTAAACATACTTACCATATACTCACCTCTAACAGAACTAAAAATATGCATGCAAAAAAATGCCTTTACACAAGTATCCTTAACAGAATTATTCACAATAACCAAAAAGGGTAAACAATACAAAAGCCCATTAACTGATGAATAAATTAACATAACGCTATCCATTTTCTATCTAAATAGCAAAATCTATCTACTCCATCAAAAGGAACAGAGTACTGATAACATATTACATGGCTGAACCTTAAAAACATGGTAGGTGAAAAAACTGTTTATTGAAGCCCAATTCATTATTGCCAAGTCATGGAAGAAGCCCAAGTGCCCATCGACCCATGAATGGATTAATAAATTGTGGTATATGTATACCATGGAATACTATGTAGCATTAAAAAATGAAGACTTTACCTCTTTTATGTTTACATAGAGCTGGAAAATATTCTTCTTAGTAAAGTATCTCAGGAATAGAAAAGAAAATATTCAGTGTACTCAGTACTACTATGAAACCAATTTACAATCACTCACACATGCATGTGAAAAATGAAACACAACTATAGCCTAAGGATGAAGAACGGAAGGGGAGGGAGAAGGGAAGGGAGGCAGGTAGGACAATAGAGGGAGGGTTGGTAGGGGGACCACACCTATGGAACATATTTCAAGTACAAGTTGGATCTATCAGGTGTAGAACACAAAGGTCTTAATGCTGTAATTGGGTAGAAGAGGTGAAGGCTATGTTTATTAGTAGGATGTAAGCACTCCAATTTGTACAAATAATCAACACATTGAATATGATAATGACATAAATGTACTTATGATCTATGTACAAATGACTTAATATATATATATATAAAGACTTCCTTCTAACATAAATGCTTCAAATCCAAGTACTCACAAGGTCCACTGTTATTATAGTATTCATCCATTTATGCTACATTTTCTTTTTTATTGAGCAATAATAATAATGCAAAAACGTAACATTCACATTGTCAAATAAGAGTATGTCTATTATAGATTGCTTTGACTCTGAGGTTTAGTGTGGAGTCATCAGTTAACTTCTCATTTTTTTCCCAAAGTCTCAAAAAATAGATAATCAGTATCCACAAACAAAAACAAAAGAAAATATGCTGATTTCATATAGAATTAGGAGCATTTACGTGTTGTCTGAGGGATCATGTATGTTTTAAGCCATATATTTAAATTATTCCTCTTTATACATATATTTCTATATACTATTTTGACTTAATTGCAGACTTACAGAGCAGATACTAGAATATCCATAATTTCTAGATACTTTTTTTCTTGGATTTCATATTTTATATCTTTTTACTATGCCTGTTTCACTATTTCTTCACTTTTTCTACTTTTGAAACATGTATATTCATACATCACATCCAAATAATTTGCCAATTATTGCTATGACATCATGTGTTTGTTTATGTTTTACATTTTTTATTTTTATTTCTTAAAAACTGTATTTTCTGTTATATAACCTCAGAATCGTTATCAAATTTAGGCAATTAGTGCTTATATAATACTATAAATTACTTGATAGACTTTCTTTAAATTTTGCCAAACTTTCTTTTTTGTATCCTTTACAGAAATTCTGAACCATTACTATATACAGTTCTCATGCCTATTTGTCTGACCCAATATGGAACATTTCCATAGAGAAGAAAGTATGTCTGAAGGCTAAAAGTAAAATGTCACTCAATGTAGGTCTGATGTTTCCCCACAAGTAGATTCAGGCTTATGTGCTTTAACCAGTAATACTATAGAAATGGGACTGTGTTCTCAAGGCAACCTTTCAGTGCAGCCAGAGGTTTCCATTACTTGTTGCATTAACTGTCATCTTTTTATTACAGAGAGAGTCTACCAGGTCCTCCACCAAAAGTTACTACTTTCCCTATAAATGGTAAATATCTCATGGAGCAGAAAATTTCAGACTATTTAAGCATTCTGTTTTCTATCATTTTTTCTCCAAGTTTTAGCATTCTTTGTTCCTAGCTGAAACAATTATGATAGCTAAATATTGATTTATCATATCCCATCATTGCCTTTATGTTTATTAAGCCATTCTATTGTAAAGAGCTGTACATTCTACCGTATTTACCCATTCATTCATGTATTAGTTTTAATAATACTATAAAAGCTTACCATCATTAATCAGTTTTCTCATACTTCTAGAGATTTACTGTATCCAAATAGCCACAAATGGTTTCAGACAAAACCGAAGGCTGTGCCCTGCTTGGTGTTCAATGGTCCCACTTTGGAGAGATGCAGCCTCATTCATCTGTTTTCTCCTTCTGCATTCATTTTCCTCCTTCAGTATTCTCAACCTTCCCGAGCTATAACCACAAGAATCTCAAATAGTATATTTTCCCCCTCAAAATGCCGGAAAATAAAAAGGCAAGTTAGAATGGCATAACACATTCCTTATGTCAGAAGCAAGTCAAAGGTCTAAAAATACTTCAGCCATTGATGCAGCATAGTAAGGCAAACTTTGACACAATGTCCCATGCATTTCAAACAATGTTTCATTTACTAGCTGAGAACTTCTAAGCAGTCTGTATTTGCAAGACTAAGCGTTGCCTTTAATGAAGGGTTAGAATGAATGAGAACTAGAGAAAAAAGTGAACTAATCATGGAACACACATTTAAATGGGGGATATTATTCCGAATGCAGACCATATGGTCATAAATTACAGTTAGAAAAAAACATTCCAACAGGTGGTTGGGATATTTAAATCTACATCAGGTGAGAATTGTGTCTTCATTCAAATATTTTAATTCATCTTCTCCTTGCTACTGGCAGTATTTACGTATTGACATTGCCTGTCATTTCTATTCTAAATTCAGCTTTATTTTTCCATTTACTGACTTTCTTTTTATTGTCCATTTTTCTTTGGACTTTGACTGTGTCTCCATGAAATCTCACTAGTGTGTCTATAAAATGGTTTCCACTGAAGAACATAATGTTCCATTTCCTATGCAGTGGCATCTCATTATTTCTCAAGGTAAATTCTTGAAGATTTATATCGTATTTCCCATAAACCAATGCTAGTTGGTTTCACTGGTCCCACTGAATTTACCCATTTTCCAGGTAAATTCTTGAAGATTTATATTGTATTTCCCACAAACCAAACCTTGTCATCTTTCTTTCCTATTTCTACAATATCCTAGCAATTAGGCTTTCTATCTTGAGAAGTTACACTTAGTAAGTCTCGTGTCTCTGATCTTAAAGACCAAGGGAAACTGAATATGACCTCTGAAAAATGCATTCTTTCCCAACAAAGGGTTTCACTTAATGGATTGAGAAAAGTGTTAAGTATTTTTATTTATCCTTCCATAGGATAGGTTTATTTTTCTTAAGTTGCAAATAAAACAATGAATTACAAAACAATTTCAAACTGAGTCCTTTAAAAAAGGAATAAATACCCTGACTACATGTGGTTGTTATGAGCATTAAGCAATTTATATTAAATGTTTATCTCCACCTTGGAACATATACTAAGAATTCAATAAAGTTGTATATGATTGAATAAGATATGTATTTGAAACTGCACACACACACACACACACACACACACACACACAAATGTGCAGAATAAAATAACAACCAGAACTCACTATGAACATTTTGTGAGTATTTTTTCTATTAAATTGATTTATTGAACATATTAGAACAGGCACATACATTCATTGTTTCACATGAATGAAATACAATGTTAATGCCTCATAGTTGATACCAATTACTGGTGAATAATGCCTGAAAGTTGGATTATCATATTGATTATAATATTTCTTAACACACATTACCATATTAATAACTGAATTGGTTAAATGTATCATCAATAATTTTCCTAGCATGATTTGACAGAAAGGTTATTTGCTATTTTACATGTATCTTTAATGCTATAATGAGTACCACTAACCTTATCTAAATCTTAGAATAATTCCTACTACACCCTTATAGGTAAAGTTCTACAACTAAAATTGGTCAAAATGTGTTAATTTCCTTCTGAAATTGACTTTCCTCTATATTTCTGAAAAGATTATAACACATAATGAGTTCTAAATTCTCTACACTTTGTTAACACATGTTAATCTGATAGGTGAAAAAGGCAAATGATTACTTCATTTAATATACAATTCAAAATATGTATTTCACTATGCACAAAAATTTTATTATTCCACTATAAAGATTTATCTTCTATTGGCCATTCAATGTTTTTCTTTTCTGAATTGTTCACTTATGCAATTTACCAAGTAATTTCAGTGAGCTTTTCATAGAACATTAAGATCAAATTTTTCATGTAAATATGAGTATGAATATAATTCATATAAATATGAAAAATTTGATCTTAATGTTCTATGAAAATATATGAGATCGTGTGTGTGTGTATGTATATGTGTATATATATATATATATATATATATATCAAAAAAAAAAATAGCCCAAATTTAAAGTTAGTGGGTTATTGTTGTTTCTTGTTTTTTTTTTCTTTTCTTTTCTTTTTCTTTTTTAGCCACCAGGCTGGAGCGCAATGGCTTCACTGCAACTTTCAACTCCTGGGCTCAATCATTCTCCTGCTTTGGCCTCCTGAGTAGCTGTGATCACAGGTGTGTATCACCATGCCCAGCTAAATTTGTCTATTTTATTGTGGAGGCAAGATCTTGTTCTTGTTCAGAATGGTTCTTAGCTTCTGACCTCAAGCAATCCTCCTTCCTTAGTCTCACAAAGTGTTAGGATGATAGGCATGAGCTGCAGTGCCCACCTTTTCCCTGTCCTTTAAGTACTCCAGTCAGATAGCATGGATAAATAAGATTAAATTTGGAAAACAGTTTAACTGCACTAAAACTTGTATCCATTGGCTACACACACTATTGACTCAAGTTTTAACAAGATTGGATAAATAATATCTTTGGCAAGTAGTGTTCCTACTGTGATGTATTAAAACAATTTTACAACTGTTCAACTGATGTCAAAATAGGCTGAAGTCATTTTCTAAGAGGGACACATATCATCCAGCCTGCTAAGAGGCAGCATTTTGATTGTAACTGCACTGAATGGGAAAAGAAGGCAGGTAAGATTCTGGAAACTAATTCCCTGGGAACATTAGAGATGAAATGAGGAAGAAACACTTTCAATTTTAAAATATAATTTATCAGCTGTAACTAAAAGGGGCCCATATCACTCCCATCATTTATACAGTGCTAGTTTTACCTCGTTTAGGTTATGATGATAGCATGTGACAGTCATCTATATCACTCTCTCATGAATGGGATCTGACAAAGGAGCTAAGAGTACTTTTCATGAAAATAAGATGGTAAAATAATTCTCAAATAAATATTTTTACCATGTGGCTGAGTTAATCTCTTTACTTTTCAGGTTCTAGTTAAGCCAATGCTATAGCTCAGGGATTGGTAAACTCCAGCCCACAGGGTACTGTTACAGTTTTATGGAGATATAACCACAACACACTCATTTAGTTAGACGCTGTCTATGGCACATTTGACACCATAACGGCAAAGTAAGTTATCTACAACAGAGACCATAAGTCCTTCCAAATTTATTATGTTTATTTGGCCCTTTACATAAAAAGTTTGCTAATCCATGATCTACTTTAAAATAGGACAGGGTGATAATACACTACATAATTAAAACTGAGCTATAAATTATGGAAATATAAGAGGACTGAAAAAGCATTCAACAATCATATTTATGTTTTCTCATGCTATGATGAAACAGGATTCTCAGCTCCTTTGACTTTTGAGATTCATGGAAAATAATAAAGTCAGTGTTTTTTCTTGTCAAGGTCCTGAGTTAGGGGCCCTCAGTCCTCATGCTCTCTTCTTTTTCCTTTTATACAACACTATGCTATCAATAATGTACGCTCACCTTGAAGGTAACTGCCTCGGATCTCCATTGCTATTGCCTTCTCTATCTTATGATAAATGGCATAGAGAGATAACAGATGGATGATTGATAAAGATAGAGAACTGATAGTAAAGACAGACTGATAGACAACTTGCATCTAGGCAAAATCACATTAACTTAGATAAAAGCAGAATTGAGGCAATTTGATAATCTATATTATTATATGACATAAGGATATCAATCAACAGTATCTCAAACTGAACGCTCTTTTTCCACAACAGATTATTTATTGTATATGTTTACTGAAATTTTGTTTCTAAATTTCTCTTAAGGCTACAGAAATGCAGTAACTATGTTTCAGCAATATCCAACCTGGCAGGAATTCTAATAGTTCCCCTTTCCTGCATGATCATCATAAGAGTTGACATATGAGAGTTACAAGAAAAGTGAAAAAATACACCATTTGAGTTGAACAGATACAACTAGAAAATTAACTTCATTGTCCCTAAATTCCAGAAGTTGTCAGTTGCCTATATACTGTTTATCTTCAATTTAAAAATGGTATTTCAAGAGCTTGGATCAATTCTGTATTAAGAGAACTCATATAAAATATTCCACATTGCTGTGCTTTGACCATAATTGTCATGATTTCAATTAACTAAATTAAATGTATTTCTATCATTAATTCTACACTATCATTTTACCTTGCTTTTTTTCAACTTACAATTTCACTATAAATACCATGAAAGCAAAACTAGTCATTTAAAATAAGCAATGATTATTTTCTATGTGACTTTCTGGGGTAAGGCAATAATATAAAGAAAACAAATATAAGGGTAAAAGAAGCTAATTTTATGAAGTGTTAAACAGATACAAAATATTAATAGATACTATTGTGTTGTAAGTTCTTTATAACTACTTTTTGTTAAAATATCTATCACAACCTACTTTTCCAACCAACACTTCAATTTCAACTATTTGTTATAATAGGAACTCAAGAAAATGGTTACATTTTACCTTTGACTTTTACACAAAAGACACATAACCCTGGCCTTGTTTCAGATGGACAGGACATCTCTCATGTGGTAACTCACTTATTCTCAGACCAGGGTTCTTTATATCCTCATACATATGGCCTAAACTGTAGAAATGAACACCAAGGCAAGATCAGCTACAGATATTGGATGATGTGAGTAAAAACATTCCAGAGAATGTTTCTATCACTTTGAAGTGGTAAATGCAGGCAGTATTTTTTTTTTTTTTTTTTTTGGAATGAGGGTGGAGAACAGTAGTAGGCCCAAGCTAATCACCTAATACTGGCAATAATACTACCAAGACAAGTTGGAAAATATCATGTATTGAAATCAAAGCTCCATATTTTTTTTTTTTAAGAGACTCACTTTCACCCTGGGTAGAGTACATTATAGCTCACAGCAAGCTCAAACTCTGAGGCCAGAGAATTGCTCAAGCCTCCCAAGTAGCTGGGACTGCAAGCATTCGCCACAATGCCTGCCTATTGCTAGAGATGGAAATACTCTATTTCTTGCTCAGGCAGATCTCCAACCTATGAGCTCAGGCAATTCACCCACCTCAGCCTCCCAAAGTGCCAGTATTACAGGTGTGAGCCACTGTGCCTGGCCAACTCCATCTGTTTTTGATGAATATTCTTGATAGGAAAAACCAAAAACAAGCAGAGCATAAAAATACATAGTTTATAAGAACTACTGTGCTTAAAAAATTCCTAAGGAAATATGAGTTTATACGCTTTTTATAAAAACATTTGCGAAAATCAGGTACGTTTCACGTATGATACAAAACTTTACCATTGGAAGCCTATCTATTTTATAATGCAGGAATCACTGAAAGTAGCAAGCATATTGTCTCATAAGTTGAAACTATTGCCATCAAGTCAAGTAAGACACACAAGTTTAGCTACTAATAATGGAGAAGCACCTAATAACAAATTAAACCCACCAATAGGTATCAATTATAAACTTCAGACTGAATATTAAAACAACTCCTTAAAGGCATGAAAAGAAACCTCCCCACACTAGAAGGGAGGGGATCTTTGCATGAAAAATACTTCCTATCAGTTGAATGGAATTTTACCAAATAGCCTCAGAAGAAGAAAAAAGTGAGGGGAAAATCCCACAGTTTACACATAGAATGGAAGAGCCTGAAATTCTGTGTGTAAGTTTTGGTAAAATTTTTGACTGACCTCCAAACTGCCCATTGTGTAGGACAGAATCCCACTAACTTAACCAATATGAAAATAAATTGAACAGAGTATTCTGCTATTTCCCATGTTACAGGAGGCAGAGAATGAAGTTTCAATCCATCTAAGTTAATTGCTTGCCTTAATGGAATAATCGGTAAACTATAGCCACAGTTCTCAATGAGACAGGAGAAATGCAGATGGATGATTTAGCCACCACCCCAAAAAAGAACACTTATAAATTCTACAAGATATTTCTGGTTATTATAGTAGCAGAAGTGGTGGGAAGGGAGGGAGTTATGCTACAAGCATGAAGTAGACAGAGACCAGGGGTTCTACCTGATAATCCAAAGGATGCCTCAAGAAACACACACACAAAAAAATATCCAATTCAAAATATTGACTGGGCCTTGGGGTTCACACCTGCAATCTTAGCATTCTGGGAGGCCAAGGCAGACAGACTGCTTGAGCTCTCAGGAGTTAAAAATCACTCTGAGCAAGAGTGAGACTGTCTGTATTAAAAATGAAAACCTGAGGCAAGAGGATCACTTGAGCCCAAGAGTTTGAGGTTGCTGTGAGTTATAATGCCATGGCACTCTACTAAGGGCAAAAAAAAGAGACTTTGTCTCAAAAAAATCAAAATATTAAGAGTTCTGAGGCTGAAAAATACTATTTTACAGAAGCAAAATAGATTTAAAGTTTATACAATTTATTCAAAAGTTCAAGATAGAATCCAAAATCATCTGGCATGCAAAAACCAGAAATATAACCCAACCTTAAGAGAAAGAACAATAAATAAAGCTAACCTTCAGACTGTCCAGATGTTGGACATTTTTAAGTTATATGATTATACTGAAAACATTAAAAAATGCTTATAATAAATGTTTAAGACACAACATTTTTTTTAAATTCAAGAAATCTCTGGAAGTGAAAAATAAAGTATGTGAAAAAAATTCACAGGATGGGTTTAAAAGTAGATTAAAAACAATAGAATAAACATTCAGTGAACACAAACAGATTATTAGACATTTAAACTGAAAAACAAGAAAATTAAATAGAAAATATCATGAATAAAAAGAACACTATCAATTTTTCTAACACATATACAAATTAGAGCCCCAGGGCTAAGAAAAAGACTGAAAAAGTTTTGTTTTTTTTTCCCTGAGATAGTCTCATTTGTTGCCCTCAGTAGAGTGCCATGACTTCATAGCTCATAGCAACCTCAAACTCTTGGGCTCAAGTGATTAATCCTCTCACTTCAGCCTCCAAGTAGCTGGGACACAACAGGCATCTGCCACAAGGCCTGGCTATTTTTTAGAAACACGATCTCATTCTTGCTCAGGCTGGACTCGAACTTCTGAGCCCAGAGCAATCCATCCATCTTGGCCTACGAGAGTGCTAGGATTACAGGTGTGAGCCACCCTAACTGGCCACTAAAAGTTGTTTTAAATGGTTGAAATTCTCCGAAAGTTTGATGAAGGACAAAACATTTACACATTCAAAAATCTCATCAAACCTCCAAACAACTGCGTCATAACAGTCAAAATTAGCTCAGTATCAAAAATGACAAGAAAATCTTGAGTAAGAGAAAAATGGCATAACTACATAAAAACAATGATTCAAGTATTTGTTGACTTCTAGTGAAAATCAATGGAATCCAGAAAACAATGAATTATCTTTAACACACTAAGAAAACAAAACAAAACAAAACATGAAGTAAACCATTAATTCTATGTTCAATAACAACGCCTTTCACTAAATAGGACTAAAAATAGACAATCCTAGAAGAGAAAACTAACCACCATATACTAAAATTATCACTAGTAACCCTGCAGCACAAAGAAAGTTCTTTAAGCAGATGGAAAATAGTAATAGAAGGGAACTTGGAACTTCAGGAAAGAATGAAAAACTGTGAACCTGGTTAATATTTGGGTAAACATGAATTATTTGGAAAAATAATGTTAGAATACAGGTAAAATTTCTCACTTAGAAGCAAGATTCAAAACTAGATGTTTAGATTTCTTGAGCAATGTCAAAAATACTAGCAAGTGGCACAGCAACTAGCCCTTTTACTTCCATTAATAGCAGAGTTACTTGTTATTCCACAGCAGGTCATATTCATTGCTTCCTCAGTAAATCTAAAGACAGACCCAAATTATCATCACCTCTTCCTTCCTTACAGAGGTACAAAGAAATAGCAAAGATACAGCCATGGCAAAGTGAGAATCACACAACATTCAACAGACACAGGATAGAAGGCCCCAAAGAAAAAACCAATTCCAATTTTACAAATTCAGACATTTTATGGTTTTTACATATCACTTATTTTAAAATGAAGTCACTATATTCTTAAAGAATATTTACATGTCTATATCAAGTTTTTAGAAACTATAATATAAATAATATATATCAAATATTATATTGCATGACTATCAGAGTATCTTTCTGTTATTGCTATATTCTCTCTCATTCAAGACCTCTATCTCACTCATTCCTTTACAAATTTGTTTATTCAACAAACTTTAATTAAATTCTTACTTTTTGACACCGTAGCAAAAGACAATAAAAAGAAATGAAATCCCTGTCAAGAAGGAGCTCAGTATATTTATTTTGGGTAAATGAGATAGAACACAAAACAGAGAATAAATCAAAATTGGCATATGTATTTATAAGGATATAAAAACTATGTTTAAGAGATTGAAGTGGGCAGCCAAAAGAAATAGTACTAAATACATGCAGCTATTTACATTAAGGCATATTACCAATCCTTTGATACACCAGGTCTGCTTGCCTTTCAATAATGTTTTCAACTCAAATTTATTATCTTAGCATGAATCTATTCAGTCTCTCCAAAGCAGCACTTATCTATTAAAATATAGGGTGGGTATAGGTGGAAATACCAAATAAGTTTATCAATGAAGAGAAAACCACACATCAACAAGACAATTGAACAAGGTTTTGGTAAATCTGATACTACTACAAACTAAACTAATAGCAACACTTTTTCAAAAGGTAATAAATTCAGAAGAAATATTAAACTTATAATAGCCAATGAGAAGTCAGAATGAAATCAAGATGAAGAGGCACATCTCCTGTTTACCTAATATGTCAATATCGCCCCCCAATTCAATGCTTTTCTAAAAATCTAGTCAGCTTCCTACAAATAGAAACATTTTTCTACAGGTTTTCAACTTTTCATAATCTCCACATCTGTGTCATAGTTTTTCTGAACTCAAGAAAATGCAAAAGGCTTACAAGCAATTCCATCTTATTTTCCTTAGTGTCTCTCTTAGTTTCTTACTCGAAACATATAAACTCTCCATATCTGTTACTAATCAGCAGACATTTCTTCAGTACTCCTTGAATTCCAATATTAAATGAGTAAACTAGATTGCAGAGATTAATATAACTCTTGTACCCATACTTAGTATGATAAGATGATATACAAATATATAAAATAAGAAATTTTACAAGTTTGAAAGTTCTCACTTTGAAAGACTCAGGAGGGAGGATCACTTGATGCCAGGAGTTCAAGATCAGACAAAACAATACCCCATATCTACCAAAAACAAACAAACAAAAATAGTGGGGAGTGGTGGTACATAAACCCCTAGTCCCAGCTACTTAGGAACCTGAGGCAAGGATCACTTGAGCCCAGGTGTTTGAGGTTTCAGAGAGCCATGATCATGCCACTGCTTTCTACCCTAGGCAACAAGGCAAAACTCAGTCTCTCTCCCCTCCCCCATAAAAAGGAGTAAAGAAATAAAAAGAAAGTCACAGTGCACAAGGACTCTTTGTTGGACTGTTTTGCTTTAGGGAACACAGAGAAAAAAGAGGATACTAACAGTAAAGCCATACAAGAAGTAAAGAGAACAAGAATTTTACAATATATTTTACAAAATATTTACAAAATATTCTCTAGGTATTGGCCCACCTCTTTGTATAATTCTATAATGGATATTTTGTAAATAAAGGTACATTTAGCTACAATTTTCCATTTTTCCAACATATAGTGACTTTAAAGGTGATATTGGGACATATTGTATTATTCCACAACTGCCAATGAAAATTTATACTCAAACCCTAACTTTCATCATAAAAAGTCTTAATCTAGAAGATGCTTAGCTTCCCAATGCCATGATCTATATTTCCATAATATAGAACTCAGCCTATTCTACAAAATTTATGATTTCCTCAGTTATACCATAATAGTCCCCCCTAAAGTACCAAACATCTACCTCATACTGGGTCTCTATACACACTTATTTTACTCAGAGTTTAAGTGACTGAAATTCATTCATCAAAATTTCACTCAAATATGGTCTACGCAAGTTGTTTAGTCAACAAAGTTACTAAATTAAATATCTTCTATATGCTAGAGTCTATAAAGTAATGGAAAGCTGAACATGAATAGGAAAATATCCCTGTCAATAGGAGCTCATTATTTACATTCTGTTATACAGACACAAAATGAAGGATGAAAGGAATTTCAGTAACTAAACTCCTAGAAAAATAAAGTATTTTATAAAAATTAAGAGTTGGCTATCTAACTCTTAGAAAGATAAGAGTTAAGCCTCAAAGACAAGTTGGACAGTTTCCACAGACTCATTACAGAATGACAATGTACAATTATATGATCACACCCAGAAAAAAGCATCTCCCACAGTCGTAACTTCTCGACTTTGGTGCAGTTATTGCTATTTAGTATCCTCTTAAACTAGTAGCTAAAATGTAGGGTCAGTACACCTTGACCTTCCCCTGCAATTCTTTCTTTCAAAATTCTACGTTAGGTACATTCTATCTCGCTTCACTCCCTAAATTCCTAGCATCATCCTCTCTTCATCCTGTTTTCATCATTAGGGTGTTACTTTTTCTCTCACTTGTCCCCTCATCCATCCCTTTTCTCAACAATCTCTACTAAACATCTCACAGAGGCAAAGATCTTTGAACAACAATCTTGCCTCAAACAAAAATTTCTGTAGCCAATGGTTGCAAAAACAGAATGACACAATATAAGGGGAACTCAAATGATAAATCTACACAAAGATTTCTACCAGAAGAAGAGGAGATGAAATGAAGACCTTCAGTATTATCCTATATATATACAAAGTGGGATGAAAAAGAGGATATAAAATTATGCAAATAGAATATGTCATCACTTTACTATGTTGACATACTGATCCACATAAGCAACTCACAGGCATTAGCCTGTTCTGTCTATGCTGAATATTAGTAACACCATTCAATCAATTGAACTGGACAGTTCATTAACTCAAAAGTTGATTAGACATCGCTAAGATTAAAAGTACTACATCTCATTCCCATATATCACTTTTACCTAAAATCAATGATATCCTATTTGAAAACTTGTGATGTTAAGTGCCACACATTATTTTTAACCTCATTACCCATTTATCCCTTGGTTTTCTTCTAATAACTGTAGCCATTCTAGACAATCATCTTTAATGGCTCCTCCTCATTTTTTAAATAGCTAAATGCTAGAGCATCCAAGGCACAATCTCAGCCAAATATATTCCTAGTCTCACATACACTCCTCTCTCTACAATTACCAAGTTGTGTACTGATTAAAGTATTATCTCTATTTCCAAACTATTCCCCCAATCCCAAGCTTCCATCTTAAACACATAAATCTTTGAATGCTGATCTAAAACTCACAAAATAGATACATATTTTTTAATCATAGATTTGGGGAAACCCAACCTTCCCTAGCATGGAAATAGTAAATAGTGTCACCATTTACTCAGTTGTTAAGGCCTAAATTATAAGAGTCTCATTTTAATCCTCTCCTCCTTTTCTTACATGGTATCATTCAATGTTTTATCAAATAGTACTGGCAATATGAGCTGATAAAAGGGATGGGTTAGGGACATGAGATTGCAGGGATAGGAGAGGAGAAAGAAATGGAGTATCATGGTGTATAGTACACCTTTTGGGGGTGGGACACAAGTATAAGAGGGACTTTGCTGGGCTCAGCGGCTCACGCCTGTAATCCTAATACTCTGGGAGGCCAAGGTGGGTAGATTGCCTGAGCTCATGAGTTTGAGACTAACCTGAGTGAGAGCAAGACCACATCTTTAAAAATAGCTGGGCATTGTAGCAGGTGCCTGTAGTCCCAGCTATTTGTGAGTCTGAGGCAAGAGGATCACTTAAGCCCAAGAGCTTGAGGTTGCTGTGAGCTATGATGCCACTGCAATCTACCAAGGGTGACAAAATGAGACTCTGTATCAAAAAAAATAATAATAAAGAAGTATTTTATTTAATAAATGCAATCAGTATAACCTAATTCTGTGTACCCTCAATGAATCCCCAAAATAATAAATAAATAAATAGGCTTGGCACCCATACCACAGTGGTTAAGGAGCCAGCCACACACACCAAAGTTGGCGGGTTTGAACCTAGCTTGGGCCAGCTAACCAACAATGACAACTACCAAAAAAAAAAAAAAAAAAAAGCTGCGTGTTGTGGTGGGCTCCTGTAGTCTCAGCTACTTGGGAGGCTGAAGCAAGAGAATCACTAAAGCCCAAGAGTTTGAGGTTGCTGTGAGCTGTGACACCATAGCACTCTACCAAATGTGACATAGAGAGACTCTGTCTCACCAAATAAATAAATAAGAAACTTACAGCAATGAAAAACAAATTTAGAGAAGAATACCTGTTATTTAATATCTATACATAAAATAAATCTAGTGTGAATCTGAATCCAGTTTCCAATACCCTGCCTTACAGTCTTTTCAAGAAAATTATTGACTAACCTACCAACAGTTCCTAGTGGATCATACTACCACAAACTTCATCCTTACATCATCCATCTCTGGATTTCTATGCGCTACAAATATTCCACCCACAGTTTAGACCCATGATTTTCAACCAACATGATGCAGAACACTGGTGTCCTGTGAAAGGATCTTTGGTGTGCCACAAAATTTTTGGAAGATCATTAATTGAATTATTTTCAAAAGAAGTTAAAAGTACAGTAAGCATATTCTTTTCTTATACTCTTTTTTTGATCGATATAATTTAAGTGTGCCAAGGAAATTTAACTATAGGTTCTAGAGTATCGTGAGATAGAAAAATGAAAAACACTGGTTTAGCTATATGTTCCTTAGACACTCTTTAAGTAACCCCTTATCTGCATTCTCATGCAGATTTTTAGTTTTAAAAATTGTTGAATTTTTCTGACAAACTGTGATACACAAATTCCTCCTTATCTCCTTATAGTAGAATACCAACAAATGAATAAAAAATAACTAAGATTTGTTTTTTAAACTCACCACTGATATAGGTAAGAATAACCCATTCATACAAAAACTACTACATGAAAGTCTGATGACAAATAGGATATTTAAATACTTTCAAATTATTTCCATACATAATATTAATTATGAACAAATGTTAAATTTAAAATGGAAAAGCCTAGTGGCCACCAATCAAACTAAGTGATTTAAGTTAACATCACCAATAATGGGGTAAAGTAACATCAATTATCTCCTGATATGATTCACTAGAAAAGACTGAAAACACTTTGATTACGAAATATTCTGGACCCAAATATAAAACGTAATCCTTTCTTCTTCTTAAGCATCTTCTTAAAAAGTGTTAGCTATTGCTTTTCAAGAATACCAATATCATCGAAGACAAAAACATAGGAACTATATCAGATTAAAGTTAGCTAAAGAGCATTCCTTTTCTGGATCCCAAATAAGAAGAGAAATTTCTATAATAACTGATGAAATGTGAATATGGACTGTATAGTATGTTATACTTTTATACAAGTGATATATTTCATTATTTTAAAATTTCTACCCAAAGATGTTAAGTCTCCTACGAATTAAGAGCTAAAGTAAGTTCTGAAAGAACATAATGTCTAAACATCACTCCAAAGTATTTCATAAGGTAACAGTACTACGTATAAAAAGGCGAGAAGGCAAAGAAGAGAGAGGAAGAGGGAGAAGGTTAAGACAGAAGATAATACAGAGGAAAAGTCAGTCTGGGTGAAGAATATATCAGAGTTCTCTTATTAAAACTTATAACTATGAATCTAAAATCATTTCAAAAATTAAAATAAAAGGTGGTGTCTGTGGATCAGTGAGTAGGGCACCGGCCCGATATACTGAGGGTGGCAGGTTCAAACCTGGCCCCAGCCAAACTGCAACAACAACAAATAAAATAGCTGGGCATTGTGGCAGGTGTCTGTAGTCCCAGCTACTTCAGAGGCTGAGGCAAGAGACTTGCCTAACCCCAAGAGCTGGAGGTTGCTGTGAGCTGTGACATGACAGCACTCTGCCCAAGGTGACAAAGTGAGACTCTGTCTCTAAAAAAAAAATGAAAATTAAAATATCACTAGTATAAGATTTATTTAGATAGTTTATGTTCCTACAATAAGATTAAATTTAGATAACATTAATGGTTTCTAGATCTGACAAAAAGGATATTGCTTGAGATTAGAAGAAAAATGGAGTATTGCTTTGGATTATAAATTATCCATTACTATTTGATCTTTTTTTATTCATGGCCATCTACTGTTTAAATAAGACTTAAGTTTAAAATGCCATTTTCACCTATTAGATTGTTTACAAACATAAGGAACTATTAACACCTATCACACATAAGTTTTTGTAAAAATCAGCATTACCATGGCCTATGTAATATTTTCAAGGGCAATTTTATAATATCCACTAAAGCCAAAAGTATATATAACTGAAGATCCAACAATTCCATACCTAGACATCTACTGTACATATATATAATTAAGAGCCCAAGTACATTAGAAAAGATACACAATAGTGTATATTACAACACTGTATGTAGCAGTAAAACAAATGAAAAAAGTTAACCTACATTTCCCAAAATAGAGAAATGAATTCACTCATTATAATATGTACTATACATTGAATAAAATGTTTATAGGTAAATTATATTTGTTGATCTGGAAATATGCACATGACTTATTAAAGAAAACTAAAAGTTACAAAATAAAGATCACAAATTTGTAAATTAATTTAATATAAACTTATATAAGTTCAGAGAATTAACGTCCACTATACCACAAATGATTAACTCTTGTCATCCCCAGGAAGTAGGAATGGAAAATGGAGTATGAATTATCACAGATTGCTTTATACTACTGATTCATTCATTCTTGGTGGCTGTTTCAGTGAACTAAGTGCCAAGTCAAAGTAGAAAAGAGATTTAAAAGAAAAAAATTACAACACTCAATGTAGCTTTAAGATTCAAGAATTCAAAAACTTAATGACATACTATTCCCCATTTTTAAGGTCAACATTTAACAGCGATCTCAAATTCTTGGGCTCAAGCAATCCTCTTGCCTCAGCCTCCCAAGTAGCTGGGCTTACAGACGACTACCAAGATGCCTGATTAGTTTTCTTTTCTATTTCTCTATTTTTTTTTTTTTAAGTAGGGATGGGTCTTGCTCTTCCTCAGGCTGATCTTCTATTCCTGAGCTAAAGCAATCCACCTGCATTGGTCTCCCAGAATGCTAGGTTTACAGGTGTGAGTCACTGCACTTGTCCTCAACTTTACATGTTGAGGATTCATAAAAATAAAATGGGAAGAGAAGACATATTCTCTCTTCTAGTTTTATATCTAGCTAATACTTCAGTCTAGGGATTAGCAAACTACAAGATATGGTCAAAATCTAGCGCATCACCTGTTTTTTTTATATAAATTTTACTAAAACTTAGCCATATTTATTTGTCTATAAACTGATTATAGCTATTTTCCCACTACAATGGCAGAACTGAATAGCTACAACAATAAGGTCTGATGTATGCTCCTATGCAGGTAAGTTTGTTGACCTCTCGCACAGACTACAAAATGCTACATTGACTAGGTATTGCCTTGGGTTTCATATAACATGAGGTCTTGTAATTAGGACATTGATCTTATGTCCAGAAGAGCATTCTGAACTTGGAATATATTAACAGAAGAAACAGTTTGAGATAGATCAACTCTGGAAGTATAAAAGGAACTTCTCTGTAGGTAAAATAAATGAATATAAAAGGAACACAAATTCTACCTTAGAATCTAACTGGCAATAAACAAAACAATACAATAATAAAGCTACGGATGACTGTGCAAATTTATGAGGTTTTTAAACCATTAACTCTTGTGTTGGTAAAAGTAATTGACATTCAAGGTAAGGGAGTATCATACAGTTTTGAAATTCTAGCAATTTTTTTTTCTCTTTTTTCCTTTTTTACCCTCCTTTTTTCCTTTTGCCTCTAGCAATTGTTTATAATGCTAACACTGGTAGCAATAATAGAGGTAATATTATAGGATGCCTGTATATTATTGGACTCCTCTATACCATAACCCTATCTAACAAGGCAGATTATAGGCAATACATTAGTTCCCTGATGGACCATGCAGTTTATGTTCAAGAAATAGATCATTTCTACAATTTCAAACAAACAATATTTTATATTAAGCCCACTTAGGTTAAGCAGAAAATAAACAACAATCAGGATAATATGGGTAAAAGAAATCTATTTGGTATACTGAGACTTTTATTCCAACCCCAAAGAAGAGTGTATCAGTAATACTTAAGAAAATGATGGGACTGCATGCCCTACAAGATGTTATGATCATGGTTCAGAATGACATTACAAGGGTCTGCCTCTCCCTTATATTTGATATGGCATCCAAGCCCTAGGTTTAGGCATTAGGGAAAGTTGAACTACAGACAGTCTTGGATAATGATCTAGAGTGAGACTCATTAGTTTCAATAAAAAAGGTAACTTCAAAAGTATAGTTCAGATAGTTTAAGATAATTTGGAGGGTACTTGTCTAAAAATGTATAAGCATCTGATAAATGGCAAAGAAATTATGTTATGAATGAAAAAACAAAATTGGCACAGCTAAACACCTAGCTTTTGAAAAGCCCAGCTATCATCAGGAGTAAACAAGATGTAAATGGAGTTATAAAACAAACTAATTACATTCACCAAGCACAAATTTCACTTCCATTTGTAAAATACAAATTAAAATACAATGAGGTAACATACAACAATAAAGAAAAGGACCATGTTGGCAGCACAAAGAAGTACTTAATAATATCAGGCAACCACTTGTCATAAAGCAGGTCATTTCTATTTCTGCACTTACTTCTATAAAAGCTATGGCCCTTGAGATACAAAATGCAACAAAATCCAAGAAAGGAAGAATAACAACAGCATTGAGTGATATTGTAGACTGAACCACTATAGAAGGTTTTCTATGATCCTCTTGTCCACATGGTCAACCACCTGGGAGAACACAGAGGAGACTGCAAATGAAAATAAACAACAGGTTATGACATGACCATGCCTAGTTGCAGACACGAATATCATCTTCAAGTCAGGTGTTTAATGGCACTCTACTGCTACAATCCTAATGTTACATAACCCCAAGCAATGAAAACCAGTAATACTTACTGTATGAAAATGATGAAACTGTCATTTTCCTTCTTTCTTCTGGCCACTTATTGTGATTAGAGTACCTATCTCCTATTCCAAATCATCTTCACAATATTCAAACACCTATTCATTCTTTGATCGGAATTTCCTGTGAAGTTTCGCAGTGCTACTTTATATACCAGGTAAGGAGTTAAGGAAAAAAAAAAAGACACAGTATAATGAAATACTAATAACATCCTCTGTATATTATATAGTGTTTCATGGAAATCTTTCTAAGAATAAAGCATACTATCACAACACTCATCTATGTATTCTCTCTGCTTTCCCTAATGCTTCTGATGGTACCAAAGGTAAGAAACTCCTGATTTTATTAAATTTTATTTACTAATAACTACAAAATCTTTGATTAAATATAAGTTAAAAAATCATATAGGCCATAAAATGTGCTTATCTGAAACATATCTTTAATATAAGATAATTCAGACAAGAATCTAATCTATCAACAACCTAGCTAAAATAATACATTTTAAAAAATCAAAATATAGACCTAAATGCTCTTACCCACAAGAAAGTCTCTTTGGTCCTTGCTTGTATAATAAGCTTGTAAAGGGAAAAGAAAAAAAGAAAAAAGGATATTTGAAAAAATTTCAAGACTTTTCATTCACTCATTAAATAAAAGAAAATATTAAGAATCTACTTTTACTATGCCAGTATCACAATACTTCTTAGCTCCTGTCTGCTCACCTAACCACTGGTAGTGTTACAATGCCCTAAATCCTACAGAGGGAACTAAAATTCAACCTGCCACTTTCATTACAACCTGTATTATTTACAGCAAATTTCACTTCCAAGTGACTTAGCTCTCTGGCATCTTTTTATACTCTTTTTACTCTTTGGATTCCCCAATAAGCATAGCTTTCTTTCTTGTCTCCCTCTATCCATCCACCACCAATTCATTTATTTCAAAAACTTACTCTGTATCAGACAACATAAAATTTACTGAGTGTCTGTACAAAAAGAAATTATATTCTGTCTAGTAACATTACATTCTATATTAAGAGTAGATGAGATTAGTAAATCACAATACACAACCTACATATCAATACTGCATCAATATTTAAGAGTTCTTTTATCTCTTATTGCATATGAGTAATAACAACTCCCTAATCTGTTGATCTTTAAGTATTAATGAAATTCATATATGGTTTTATATTTTAAAATATTACAGACAGGCCTAATTTAAACAGCATAGGAGGCTGACCAGAGAGGATAGCTTATGGCCAGGAGTTCAAGACCAGCCTGGGAAACACAGAGACCCCATACCTAAAATAAACAAACAATAACAACAACAACAACAACAAAAACCAGTAAACAGTACAGCAGAATTTTTGATTCTTACCAGAACTTTTGAAGCACAAGGTCCACATAAAGGATAAGCAACTGCAATGATTTTCAATTAATATGAAAATATTTATTGAAGAAGGTCTCATTTCTTAAACTGGACCACCTCAGTTATAACTGAAAAATATGGAAAATTATGACATACATACCATGATAACATAAATACCATGATAAAGGTAAGTTGGTTCATTCATCACCCTTCCAAAAGCCCCCAAATCTTTAAAATATTAAAAAATCATTTTGATGGGAGAACTACTTTGTGTCTGCCATGCCTCATGATTGCAATCCTAGCACTTTGTGAGGCTGACTTGAGAGGATCACTTGAGGACAGAAGTTCAAGACCAATCTGTGTAAGAGCAAGATCTCATCTCAAAAAAACAAAAGAAAGAAAAGAAAGAAAGAAAGAAAAAGAAAAATTAGCTGGGTGCAAAAGTGCGTGCCTATACTCTTAGTTACTAGGAAAGTTGAGGCAGAAGGATCACTACAGCCCCCTAGTTTGAGGTCCCAAGGAGCTACAATGAAGCTATTGCACTGCCAACTGAACGATAGAGCTGATATCCTGTCAAAAAGAAGGAAAGAAAGAAAGGAAAGGAAAAGAAGTAGAGGAAGAGGAAAAGGAAAGAAAGGAAGGAAGGGAAAGCTAGCTCCTGAACTTACTATCCTTAATTTTTATGTTTTACTTATTTACTATCACAATAATTTGAGAATTCATACAATAAATTTTTCCATTTGTATAAATAGTAATAAATTTGCCCATGGCTAGACTACACTATCATTCTTCAACTTTACATAGGTGACTCTATTATTCTATCAGTCTATTCTCACACTAATCAAATTCTTGTACCATCCTTTTTCGAATCAACTCATCTGTGCTTCTATATAACATTCAGGTAATCCCTACAATTTTCCAGTATTCTAACCAGCCACACCTGTATCCATCAATCTAAGGATCCATGCATACAATACTCCCTTTTGAATCCATTCCAATTCTAATATATTGGTATGTATCCATCAACACCTTCAATAAATAATGATTTCATTAATTTTAAAACACTTATTATTGATACTTGCATCCAGTCATATACAGGATATTGTGACCTCAAACTCTTGGGCTAATTTCTATTCATTCCTGTATTATTTTATATATCCAAATTTGTTTTTTTTTTTTTTTTTTTTTTTGAAAAAAGAGCCTCAAGCTGTCACCCTGGATAGAGTGCCGTGGCATCTCAGCTCACAGCAACCTCCAACTCCTGGGCTCAAGCAAGTCTCCTGCCTCCGCCTCCCAAGTAGCTGGGACCACAGGCGCCCACCACAATGCCTGGCTATTTTTTGGTTGCAGCCGTCATTGTCGTTTGTCGGGCCCGGGCTGGATTCGAACTTGCCACCTTGGGTGTACATGGCTGGCGCCTTAGCCACTTGAGCCACAGGCGCCGAGCCTATATCCAAATTTGTAAACATATATCCACCACTGTATCATAAATCCATAAAATAGAATATTGCATCCATCTTTCCTTCCTTCATTCCAAATATCCAATCTTGCAATGATCCATCCACTAATCATTAAATCCACATAATTTTACAACATACAGAAAATTTCACATATTTGTGCATTCACACTCACATCAATTTCCCCTTTTGTCTATCTGCTCATACAACCAAACTTAAAATCATCAATCTAACCCCTGCTGTCTTGAATGTATCCATTCACCAATTCTTGAATTCTCCCATGTGGTTTTCCATCTGTAGTCAATCTGAAGTCATGGCAACTTCAAAATCCCAACTGGTTAAAACACAATCAATTCTCATTCATGAAAAGATTTGCTCTATATGACAGTTCATCACTCCAAGGGAACTCTCTTCTTATGACACCTACACCTCAACACACTTTGATGATAACTGCAGGTAAAAGATGAGAATCTCAAAAGGCCACTAAAGCCTTAAATAAATGAGCTGTACTGCCAAGGAAACTAAACACCTACGATTGTTTTAAGACTGATGTTTTGGCCCCATCTCTCTATGAACAGACAATTCTGTAGGGCACCTATGGATGTATCTCTTTATGCCCACCTTAAATGTAATTCATCAGAATAAAGAAAATGGGAAAATTTACCCGAGCTCAAAAGAAATCAGAAAGCACAAAAGACAAGGAGAACAAACAATAAGAGAACAACTAATAAAACATTCTCAACCACAATAGATAGATAGATAGATAGAAATAGACATCAATATATAGATATAGATATCACCCTCATGATATCTTCCCAGGAAGATTTCAAACTTTCTATATAATGGTGATCACTACTACATTTTAAACCAGGTATCCTCAAATTACAGCCTGCGTGCCGCATGCAGCCAACCTAGGACATTGATCCGGTCTGCCGGGTGTTTTTGCTACTGCTGCTGCCGCTGCCTGTTCTGCTTAGCAGCCGACTCATTCCAGGGCCTGCAGTCTGGCCCTCCAATGGTCTGAGGGACAGTGAACTGGCCCCCCGTTTAAAAAGGTTGAGGACCCCTGTAATTTAAACCTTAGATTTTAAAGTCTAAGTCTATCCCTGATCAATGACTGTATATGGTACAAATACCTACACTTTAAGCATTGTGTAGACTTGTTCTTAAGTTGAATCTGTACATAAATTGGAACAGGTCCATATTTACCTATCACCTGTAATAGCCTCCATATGTAAGTGCTAGTAGTACATAAATCAGATATTTGTAACTCAGGGACTGCCTGTACACATATATAGGGGCCAAGAGAAGTTACACATTAAGACCTGAGGTATACATTACTGCAAATCACCTTATGATGATGAGATCACAGTTCCAAGAAATTCTGGACATTTAGCTCAATAATGTTTTTTGTTGTACCCACTGTGAAATCCAGTATTTGAGACCAGAGAGGTGTCCTATGGTAGAATTTAGTAGTACTCAGTAAATGATTTATTATTTCTGTGCATTAACACAAAAGAAATATAATACCTAAACCTCTCAGTTTCTTTGGACATTTATGAGCTCTTCCATTATTTACAGTAAGCAATATCGTAGTCATAATTTTCAATAAAACCTCACACTACGGAGACAAGTACGGTGTTTCACATTGGAATCTCAGCAACATGGGATTGTGTAAGAGGCTGAGACAGAAAGATGACTTAAATCTAGGAGTTCAGCCCTAGCCTGGGAAACACTGAAGCCCTATTTCTAAAAAAAAAAAAGAAAACTGATCTAAGTATGGTGTTACACACCTATAATCCCAACTACTTGGGAGGATAAGGCAGGAGTATCACATGATCCCTGGAGCTCAAAGTTGCACTGGGCTATGATTATACTATTGCAATTCAATCTAGGTAACAAAGTGAGACCCTGTCTCTTTAAAACAAAAACAAAACAAAAATCCAAAACCCTACCTATGATGTGATGAAATTATCAAGAAATACATCAGCCTGCAAATTATGTCTCTGACAAAGGTTTAATAACCAGAATCCAAAGAGAACTCAAACTCATTAACAAAAAAAAAA
>NW_003852633.1:138139-149192 GCF_000181295.1 Otolemur garnettii
AAATGTTTTGACACAATGACTAAGCAAATGACATGAAATCTATGTGAACCAGCTTGATGAAAGTATTTCAAATTGTATATGAAAACACTATACTGTACCCCATGTTTGCATTAATGTATACAGCTATCATTTAATAAAAAAATTAAAAAATAAAAAAAATACATCAGCCTATTAGGCCCTTAAGCTACTGCCATAAGCACAAAACCCTTAACAATCTGCTGGACATAATACTATAAGAATATGTTTACAGTGTTAAGTCACTGAGATTTAGTAATTATCCTTTCCTGCACTATCCTATGCATATATTCTTTCAGCACATACGCCATCAATTCATCCACTTATGTCCATCTTCTGTTCACCTTCATTCTCAATTTATCAGTCCAAATATTTTTAAAGTTTTTATTAAATCATAACTGTGTATGTTAATGCATTTATGGGGTAAAATGTGCTGATTTTATATACAATTTGGAATGCTTATATCAAACTAGTTAACATAGCCTTTACTCACTTAATTATTGTGTTAAGACATTTATACTCTACTCTTAATAGAAACATTTTTAATCCTTACTCCTCTTAAACTCTTATGTATATACTCATACATTCATACAAATATATCGTCCTCCATATATTCTATTTATGCTTTTGTCTTAATTCCATCCAAAATGCATCTTTGGATCCATCCATCCAAGAAATAATCTATGTATATAGCCATCCAGTTATGCACCATCTATTTTGTACTCCATTAATCTCCCTCAGCTGATTCCCATTTATTTATCTATTCCTGTATCTATTATCTATCCATGTTGGCATGTATTCAATCATCCAATGAAGGAATTTATTATACCATTTGTAAATTATACCTATTGATCACACATATACTAGCCAGCTGGGAAGGCAGGATTCAGAATAGCTGAGAATTTTATGTAAATCTTTGCCTTAACTCACCTTTTTTCTATAGATGGAGACCCAGTCAGCCTGGCCTGAGGACTAACTTTAAATGACTTCATTAGCTTCTGACTTTAAAATTATTAACACAGGGAAGTGATGAAACCCACTGTGATGGAGCCTTCAGGGAGCTATAGGCTGGTGGGATAGTAGACGAGGAGGAAGACTCTGCTGTTTAGGAATAAAATGAAGAAATTAGAATAGGTGAAGAAGGTAGACAGGGTAAAAGAAAGAGACTTTTCTTCTCACAAATTGAAAAGTATAATGTATGTTTTTGGAAATGATCAGAATCTTTACACTGAGTCAGTAGATATTCTTGAAGACCATGTCATAGAGTTCACGGAAATGACTTAGAAGGCAATGTCAATTGGAAGACAAGGTTGAGGACAAGTTAAAGATAACATATTTTTGATTTGAAATAACCCCAGGAAGTTTGCTAGGGTTAAAGACTTGCTTATTGTGAAGAATTTAAAGGAGCTGGAAAAGAATTTGATGAAGCAAACTATGAATCTTGACATCTGTTGTAGTTTCTGAAATTCCATTATGTTCTAGAGCAGTGGTTCTCAACCTTCCTAATGCCACGAGCCTTTAATACAGTTTCTGTGTGTTGTGACCCACAGGTTGAGAACTGCTATTCTACAGAAAACATAGGTAATAACTGTTATAATTTCTACAGTAAGGTCCTGACATCTACCTACGTAAATGAATGGTAGAGAAACTCAATTTTCTCCATTTATTTTCATGCCTTTGATTTTATAGTGACATTGAATTAATCGCCTGCCTTTATATGGCCATACTTGAATTACTTACCAGGTTTTAATGACCACATATAAGTTAATGACCTTGCAAATAATGCCATTATTTATGACTATTAACAAAGGACAAAATGTTAATAGTGTTTATATGTTAGGTATATTTGTGCCATTGTAAGCTATAACTGAAGCTGTAATTTAATACATGAAATCTAAATGGCATCTTTGACTCTATGATACCTAGAACATGTGCTTTATTGTAGTGAACTTTTTTACGTTTCTTTTAGGGAGATGATACAGGAAAATACAGCGGGTTCTTTTGGGTAAAGATGTTTATCTGCTTTATTTTAACATTCTTTTCTTCAGAAAACAAAATGATTTTATTTTTCTGGAGACACTTTAAGGTTCATGTGAATACTTCCATGTTGTAGGACTTTTTGATTTACAAACTTTTGTGGATCATAGCATAGTACTATTTGTTGAATTTGGGAGAATTTATTTTCCCAGATCAGATCAAAGCTTCTAAAATACATATTTTCAGTAGTTTTAAAAATTGAATGGCACTGGTCGCAAGATAAGCATTTAGGGTCGTATTTTATTCACAAATTTTTATGTACTTGTCCTTTGGGGAAAGGTATACTTTATGCCTATGTGTATACAGAAACCACTTTTGCTGTTCAGTATAAATGGGTTTTATGTATATGTAGTTTATCAGATTATCATTGCATTTAGCTTAAAATAAGGATTAAAATTACATTTAGAAAGATCACTGAATGTTACTCCTTGTGAAACTGAACTTTTTGGTTGCCACATATAAACATTAAATTAAAAATCGGTATTTGGGAAAAATTACTTTCTGAACATTTTAACAAAAAGAATAAAGTGGCTCGGCGCCTATAGCTCAATCAGCTAAGGTGCCAGCCACGTACACCTAAGGTGGCAGGTTTGAATCCCCAGCCCGACCCGCCAAACAACAATGACGGCTGCAACCAAAAAATAGCTGGGCGTTGTGGCGGGCGCCTGTGGTCCCAGCTACTTGGGAGGCGGAGGCAGGAGACTCGCTTGAGCCCAGGAGTTGGAGGTTGCTGTGAGCTGTAATGCCACGGCACTCTACCCAGGGGGACAGCTTGAGGCTCTGTCTCAAAAAAAAAAAAGAATAAAGTATGAAATATTAAAAAAAAAGTTACACAGAATCTCAGGTATTATTAATTTTCTGTTTCTTTTTAAGACAAAAGCTCACTCCTCTTGCTCAGACTAGAATGCAGTAAAGTCATCACAACAACCTCAAACTCTTGGACTCTAACGATCCTTCAGCCTAAGCACTCCCTAATAGCTAGGACTATGGGTGGATCTCACTATGCCTAGCTAATGTTTGGTTGGATTTTTTTCTTCATTGTTGTTGTTGTTGTAGATACTAGGTCTCACTCTTGCTCAGGCTGGTCTCAAACTCCTTGCCTCAGGTGGAATGCTAAGATTAAAATATTGACCAAATAATTTCAGAGTTAGAAATAACAGCAGAGAGAAGCTCAGTATTTATTTTGGCAATGGCCCTTACTCTAGTAAAAGAAACTTCTCTATTCATTACTCCAAGTATTTAAAAATGCTACCTTCACACTTTGCCATGAGCTTGTATGTTTAAATACCTAAATAAATCTCATATTTCTTCTTCCTATGCTTTAACTTATGTCACCATAAAAACACACAATGATTGCATAATTAATTTGCTGATGCAACAATGTCCCATTTAACAACATTATTCTGAAAGCCCAGTACAGTGTCAGTTACCATCCAGTATATCACAAAATAAGGTGATTATCACAATGATGAATACACCATAGATACCATTTTGTTATTTTTACTCCTATACCAGCTTTCCCCTATTTCTAGTTATATCCCAAAATTATGTTATAGTAGCATACAGATATATATCTATCTTTATTATAGCTTCATTATACTAGAATGGGTTTACCAAACACTATGTAAATTTACTAGATATTAAAGTATCCTTCATAGATTTTACATTGTATACTCTCACCAACAACATATGATTTGGAATGATTCTACTCAATGGCCAAAGAAAAGGTCAAAATTCTGGACTTTTACTGATATGATAGTTAAGAAATTACTTAACTTAGTGTCCTTTCAACTATCATTAGTCATACTATAAGCAAATCCAAGAATACATTTATTTATTTATTTATTTACTTTTGAGACAGAGTCTCACTATGTCACCCCAAATAGAGTACTGTATAATCACAGCTCACAGCAACCTCAAAATCTTGGGCTTAAGTGATTCTCTTGCCTCAGCCTCCCAAATAGCTGGGACTACAGGTGCCTGCCAACAATGCCTGGCTAGTTTTTGGTTGTAGGTGTCACTGTTATTTGGCAGGCCAGGGCTGGATTCGAACCCACGAGCTCTGGTATATGTGGGTGGTGGCCTAGCTGCTGAGCGACGGGCACTGGACCCAAGAATACCTTTATTTATTTATCTACCTATTTATTTTTAGGCTGAAATAGTTCTTATTTTATTTCATCTTTTCTTTTTTTCTTTTTTATTAAATCATAAAGGGGGGGAGGGAGAGAGGAGGGGGAAATGGGTAGAGGGAGGGGGATTGGAGGGATCACTTCTGAGGTTTATCTTACAAGGGTACAAGTGCATCTTTTTAAGAATAGAATGTGAACATTTTAAAACAATAACTAAGAAAATGACATGAAGGCTATGTTAACCAGTTTGATGGAAGTGTTTCGGATTGTGTTTGAAAACCCCACAATGTACCCCAGAAGTGCATTAATGTACATAGTTACCATTCAATAAAAAAAAATAATAAAGAGGTAGATCATGTATATTATAAGGGTACATGTTGGATCTATTAAGTATAGAGTATAAATGTCTTAACACAAAAATTAAGTAAATGAGGTGAGGAATATATTAACCACTATGATGTAAGCATTCCAAATTATATATGAAATCAGCATATTGTACCCCAAGAATACTTTTAGAGAGTTAATAGTACTTTATAATTTTTCTATGAACTACCTGTTGAAATTGGACTTTTTAGGTAGTAAATTGAAATTTACTTTTTAATTGGACAATTGGTGTTTTTCTCCCCAAATTTAGTATTTTTTTATATCTTAGATATTTCACTTTTTTTTTTTTTTGAGACAGAGCCTCAAGCTGTCACCCTGGGTAGAGTGCCATGGCCTCACAGCTCACAGCAACCTCCAACTCTGGGCTCAAGCGAGTCTCCTGCCTCTGCCTCCCAAGTAGCTGGGACCACAGGCGCCTGCCACAACGCCCAGCTATTTTTTGGTTGCAGCCATCATTGTTGTTTGGTGGGCCCCGGCTGGATTCGAACCTGTCACCTTAGGTGTATGTGGCTGGTGCCTTAGCCACCTGAACCACAGGCACCGAGCCTCACTCTTCTTATATGATGCTATAAATATCTTTTTGCTACTTTATCGTCTGGCTCTTACTTTGTCTATTGCTTTGTTACCAAATTATCAATATTTGTTTCTTACTGATTTCGGAATGTAAAGCATCAGGAACAAATTTGCCTCAAAATTGAAGCTCATCCCTTTGCAACTCTGTATTTTCTGTAGTTTGATGTTTTGTTTTATTCTTTTTAAGAGACAGGATTATACATACCTGGTCCCCTAGGCTAGTGTGCAGTGGCCTGATCACAGCTCATTGGAATCTAAAACTCTTGGGCTAAAGCAATTCTCCTGCCTCAGCTTCCTAAGTAGTGGGGACTACAGACTTCTGTCACCATGGCTAAATAATTCTTTTAATTTTTTTTTTATAGAGACAAGACAGGGACTCACTATGTTGTCGAATATGGTCTCGAACTCCTGGCCAGAAGCAATCCTCTCTCAGCCTCCCAAACTATTGGAATTACAGGCATGAGCCATCATGCCCCATTTATAGTTCTAATTTAAATTTCTGATTCAATTTAAAAATCTCCTTGCTGTATGTACTGAGAAATCAGTCAAATGATTTCTCCATTTGTGTAAAAAAAAAAAAATCCCCATTAATGGCAGATAACATTTTCTGTTTCTCCAGCAATTAGGTCAACTTACAGATTTTGTATTCTGTTATACAACTCTGTGTATAAATGTGCCATCAATATTATTGCAATGAAATACAAGTCACCATCACCATTTCTAATCCTTACTAAGTCTTACTATTATTAAATATTTGTTTTTTCCCCCTAAAGGAATTTATAATCAAAAATATATTTTAGGAAAAATTAAATTATAAATTAACTCATAAAGAACTGACATTTGTTGAATATTAAGACCAAACTTAAATGGTGGCAAATATCACTGTCAATTTTAAGTAATCAATTATGAAAAATATTAAGTATGTACTGCCTTTTGCTATGACAAACACGAGGCACAGCTACAGCAAAGGCATATTTCTGTGCCATATTTTCCTCATATTAATATACTGTCACCGAGAAACTTAGAATACCTTGGAATATGTATGTATTCTCATAATAAAATATCTCCCTTATCACAGAAAATAAGTCCTTTACCTAAAATTGGGCTATATTCATCTTTATTATGCTTCTAAGTATCACCTTAATAATAAAAAAATGTGGCTCTAATGATCATCAGACAACAAGCAACACACATGGGGAAGTAGAGAAGGGGGGGGGAATATAGAAATAGCATTATTAAAGAATGTAGTACCAAAGAAAAGTATGAACATGCTTTCAGATTCTTAGCTGTCCCCATTCACTAATGTTACAGTGACCTCATGAAAAATAAAAAATCCTTTTTGTACTTTTGAGCTCCAACTCAAAATCCTTCCTGTACTTTCCACACAAAAATATACAGGGGGGGAAAGTCAAATATAAGAGAGAAGTTTAATCAGTGTAAAAACTACAGGGGATAACACTAAATACTCAGCATACGATATTAATATTATACAACTTTTAAGACAGACACTGTCACCTGGAACTTAAATATTTCCTTCTCCACTGCCCCTGTCTAAAACCCAAGTTTTCCTAGCACTCTGGGCAGCCAAGGTGGGTGGATTGCTTGAGCTCAGGAGTTCGAGACCAGCCTGAGAAAGGGGGAGACCACATCTCTGAAAATAGCAGGGCCTTGTGACGGACACATGTAATCCTAGCACTTGGGAGGCTGAGGCAAGAGAATAGTTTGAGCCCAAGAGTTTGAGAGTGCTGTGAGCCATGATACCACTGTACTTTACTCTCTTAAAAAAAATGAAAAAAACTTTAAAAACCCCATGTTTTCACTGTTAGAACATAAAACACTAGGACAGTCACAAAATAATATTAGTTACTTCAATGCTCTCACCACATTTTTACAAAGTGACTCAACAAATTACTAAAAAAGAACATACCAAATAAAAATTTGTCCATTACTTCTTTTGATTTTCATCCACTTTGCTTTGAACTTCATTGCTAATGTACTTTTAATAAACATGAAAACAAATGCATTCATTGTATCTGCAATCAAGATGCGGAAAATTTTTTAAAATACACCACTAACAATAATCTTTTGCATGTAATACAAAACAAACAGAATGGAATATAATTTAAGCAGCCATTTGGGAACATGTTCTAATAGTTACAGAGCTGCTAACTTACCAGTATAATGGGATACTCTGATAATAACCTATCTGGTTATGGTTTAAAAAGATAATAAACCTGTAAAATAAGACATTATTTGATTCTTGTTGAGGGGCTGATGGAATTTCTGGATGTTTATTCTTTTCTTCCTTGCATATTGACCTATTTTGTAATATGCAGACATGTCACCTTTTTTCTTTTTTGAGACAGAGTTTCACTTTTGTCACCTTCTGTAGAATGTGGTAGTGTCATAGTTCACAGCAATCTTAAACTTAAGCGATTCTCTTGTCTCAGCCATCCAACTAGATGGGACAGCAGGCACTTGCCACAATGCCTGGCTATTTTTAGAGGTGGAATCTCACTCTGGTTCAGGCTGGTGTTGAACTCCTGAGTTCAGGCAATCCACCCACCTCAGCCACCCAGAATGCTAAGGTTACAGGTCTAAGTTACCACACCCTACCTCATGTTTTAAAACTGAAGAATTACCAATATGCTTATCAGTAGATCACTGTATTACAATCATTTCTCCTTTATTTGACAGAATGAAAAACTTCTGCCCCCTTTCCAACACTTTATTGGGATAATACAAACATAAATATGTAAAGAAAATCTAGCTCTAAATTTTCCTGGAAGTAAAATCAGATAGCTCTCTAATACTAGAAAATAGTTTTCTTACTTACACAAATGCATAATAAAAAGTAACAATTCTAATGTATTATAAAAAAGGTTTTCAGATGGTAAATGAAAAATGGATAACCTTTTACTTTTGAAACATTGAAAGAGACATTTACCTTTTACTAAAATCCGTATCATCTTGAATTCAAATCCCTAATGATTAGAATTTATGATATTGATTTCAAAGGTTTTAGGAAAAAAGGCACCCGTGGCTAAGTCAGTAGGGTGCCGGCCCCATATATGGAGAGTTGCGGGTACAAACCCAGCCCGACCAAACTGCAACAAAAAAATGACCAGGCATTGTGGCAGGCATCTGTAGTACCAGCTACTGGGGAGGCTGAGGCAAGAGAATCCCCTAAGCCTAGGAGTTGGAGGTTGCTGTGAGCTGTGTGACACCACAGCATTCTACCGAGGGTGATAAAGTGAGATTCTGTCTCTATAAAAAAAAAAAAAAAAAAAAAAGGGTATTTTCTAAGGTTTGAGAATAAAATATTTATGAAACTAATTCCACTTGTAGTAAGCATGCAAACCCTGAGGGGAAAAAAACAGAAGATGTTAACAAACGGAAGAATATCCCAGCTCATGGCTGGTAAGAATCAACATTCAAATGTCCAGTCTCTCAAATTTTCTCCTTCACAAGAGGGACCCACTCTCTTTGGAAGTACTCTAAACTTTTTCTTCTTCTTAACTATAATCTGTTATCCTGAAACTTGTACAGGCTACTTTTATTTTTCTATCCATACTACCTCTGTTTATCCAGTTTTATTTTCAGTTTCCACTCACTTTTACTTTCGGTTACTGCCATGCCTCAGTTGAACTTTCTAGCTCAGCCAAGTAATCAAACCAGATCAACTGAATTCAGGGAACTGGGACCCTCCACCCCCAAAATCTTTGGGAGAAGTGCAACCCAGGAGGAAAACACTCAGTATTTTTCCTGGAGCAGAAGCCCCAGGAGAAAGACCCCCAGGACTCCTGCATTCCCAACATTCCACATCAGGTTCCAGGTAAGATGTAGTAGCACCTCTGTCTGCTGAGTGCAGCCTTGGAAAACCAGCATTTTATTCATACCCTTCCTCAGGTGTGCTACAAAAGTGATAGGGTGAAAAGGTCAGTAGGTGCTCCTAGGAGGAGAAAGGAATTTCTCTAGACAAAGTTTAGAATATGAAAGCATGGTGCTTCTTTTGGTTTCTGGAAAGAAAGATTCAACCTGGTGATCCCACATGGCATCGCAGAGAGGGAAGGGGAGGTGCTTGATTAGAAGATCCAGGGGGAGTTGACAGAATGCTTCAGAACTAGTCTATCCACTTTTCCTCTGCTGATTGATTTCTTTCAGAGTATTTATTGAAACTTGTATAATTTAGTGATTTGTTATTTTACTGTAAAGACCAATCATCGCCACAAAAAAGTATGTTTAATAGTTCAGTCATTGAATTAATTAGAAGGAGAAAAGGGAATAAGAAGACAATTGAAGTGTGCCTTACTTTCTCCACTTTAAGTCAAAATCCTCTCCCTTTATCGTCTTTGCACAGATGGAACTCCAAAGCACCTGAGCCACCGTTTCCCTTAAGGGTCAGCCTGGAGGGGATGGCCCTTTCTGTTTCTTTGACTTTCACCCAAGCAAAGTTTTTTGTCAAGAGACCTCTCCACTTGTTGAGCAATGATAATCTTCTTCCAACATCTCATTCTTTGTAACAACCCTACTTTAATGGGATGGCCTTTCCCCCACCATGAATCTGTAAAACGCAAGAGTGCTGCATTAAGGATTTCATTAATCCACTTAAGAGACAAGCTATATACCCAGGCCAGCCCACATTTCATTGCAAATTAAAGACACTTTCTTTGAGGACACCTATACAGTCCAAGTGGACAGTCCAAGTAATCAGGGAAAGAGGCTTATAAGAGGCAATTTAACAGAATCTACTCTCCACAGAGTGGTGTGTGGGAAGTGACAGAGAAAAGGCACATCTAGTCCCAGGGTGCTATCTCTGATAGCCACCACAAGGAAATGTGGTGGCCCCACATGACATTCCTTGTGAAAAATTAATTGTTTTTTGAATAACCTCTCCAAGAGACTATGCACAGCCTTGTAGGAAGGCTTGGTTTACCAGATGAAGATGCCTGTCAGGGGTTGTGAAGGCACCCTGCACCCCAAAATGCCTGGGTGTTTCTCTACTCTCTTATAGAGGACTATGGGACAAGGAGCCCCAATGCCTTCTAACTTACCCCTAGCATGTCTGTTAAAGAATTGGAGGACACTAGGATTTTACAGCCTCTGAAAATCTAAGTTAATTTTTTTTTTTTTGTAACACAATTTGGCCTCAATATCAGTTACAAGATTGAGAAGTCTGGCCTGCAGATGGAAGTTTAAATTATAACACCTTTTTAGAGGTAGAACTGTTTTGTAGAAATGTGCAGCCTTCATAACCCCTGACAGGCATCCTTATCTATAAACCAAGCCTTCCAACAAGGTTGTGCATAGGGCTCTTGGAGAGGTTATGATAAATGAGAGGAAATACTCAGAGGTCCCCTATGTGTAAGCCTTTATGTACTTAAAAGATAATTTTATTTTTTGTACGAAAGGTCTTTAATTGGTGGGGGAGGGAGGCTGCAGAGCAGCACCAAAGAGGAGAGAAAAGGGGAGAGAAAAGAGGAGATAAAAAGAAGAGAGTGAAGATGAGAGTGAGGAGGAGAGAGAGTGGAGGAGAAGAGAAAAGAGCAAAAGATAATCTTTAATATTATAAGTAGTATATTGAAAATTGTCAACTAGGGAAGGGACTAGAGGGAAAACACGCTGGGAAAAATACCAAATTATCCCTCCGGTGGTTTGCTGGCACCACCTACATATAATCCAAAAGGGAAAGCACCATTATACAAAAGCAAGGACCCAAAAATAAAGGATCCCTGGCTCGGCACCTGTGGCTCAAGTGGCTAGGGCGCTAGCCACATACACCTAAGGTGGCAGGTTCGAATCCCCAGCCCGGGCCCGCCAAACAATGATGGCTGCAACCAAAAAATGGCCAGGCGTTGTGGCGAGCGCCTGTAGTCCCAGCTACTTGGGAGGCTGAGGCAGGAGACTCGCTTGAG
>NW_003852633.1:149212-151498 GCF_000181295.1 Otolemur garnettii
TGGAGGTTGCTGTGAGTGTGATGCCATGGCACTCTACCCAGGGGGATAGCTTGAGGCTCTGTCGCAAAAAAAAAAAAAAGGATCCCTGCCAGCATATAGATTAGAAGAGACCACAACCTCACCCTCTGCTCCCCCTGAGGCACTAGTTTCGAGTCTCAACCCAAGTTTTCTTCCTCTACATGAAGTAGCCTTCCATAACAGGTATCAGATTATAAAAGTACATGTTCCCGGCTTGGCGCCCGTAGTTCAGTGAGTAGGGTGCCAGCCACATACACCCAGGTTGGCAGGTTCAAGTATGGCTGAATAACACCCGCAGGCAAAAATAGCTGGGCATTGGGGTGGGAGCCTGTAGTGCCAGCTACTCAGGAAGCTAAAGAGAATTGCTTAAAGCCTAAGAGGTTGAGGTTGCTGTGAGCTGTGACGCCACAGCACCCTACCAAGGGCGACATAGTGAGACTCTGTCTCAAAAAAAAAGAAAAAAAGTACATGCTCTGTTCAGTATGGCAGATTCAAAGACTTAGAAAGTAGAGAGAATTTCTCAGTGGATCCTTGGAAGTTTATAGAGGAGTTTCCACATTTGACTAACATTTTTTATTTGACTTAGAAGGATCTAATGATTTTATTATCGTACTTTTGTACTAGGGATGAAAAGCAGCATATAATAACAGCTGCACAGCACAGGTAACATAGACAATATGTTACAAATCAGAATTTAGATGATGGGACAAATGTGGCTCCTACCAAAGACCCCAGTTGGAACTATAAACCTGGGTGAGAAGGATAGGCTGGGAGAGCAGCCATGGATTATATGCAAACCCGCCTTATAGAAGGCATGAAGGAAATACAAATAAAGTCAATCAACTTTTCTAAGTGAACTGAATTGACCTAGCAGAACAATGAAAATACAGCCTCCATTAGGGGAAAGCTAGTGGAAGCAGTCCAAAAGTACACCAACTTGGACCATAAATCAGTGAAGGGAGAATTGTGCTTAATACTCATTTTATTAATCAATCTACCCCTGATACCTGAAGAAAACTCCAGCATAAGACACTGGGACCCCAAAGTGATTCAAATGAGCTACTACTGAACTTGGCCGCCATGGTGTTCAACAACTGTAACCTTGAAGAGGCAAGTAAAGAATGTGAAAAGGCTAAATTGTTAGGAGCTGTTATCTCAACTAGTCCCTGTGGTCCAATAAGGACCACAGGATTGCTTGGACAAGGGAGATGACTGTCCTCTAGTATACATGTTTCTACAGTGGCAAAAGAGGCCTTCTGAGGAGAAAATCAAACAAACAAACAAAAAAGGCTTTCAACACTAATGAAAACCACTCAGTAAAACAGCACTGACCACACACATCAATAGGAACACAGGTATACCAAGGTTATGAAACCTTAACCAGTAGTGTGTATGATATAAGTGAACAGTGGCAAGCTGGCAAATTTAATTGTTAGATTTCACATTAGGACAGCTCTTTCAGCCATTCTAGTAAAAGAGTTCCAAAATTGTTTGGAAGGGTGGGTAGATTAGGCACTGGCATCAGTGAATAGCTTCTCAAAGCAGAATACATCAAAGAAGCCCATAGTCATATTCAGCAACAAGGCATATAACACTCTTTCTAGGATGAGTTCACCAATTTAATTGTCATACCTTATAAAATCACCCATATACAGTGAACTCAACTTTTACTAAGAAGATAACAATACAAACTAGGGAAAAGAAACACTATTCAATAAACAGTAATGAGAAAATTGGATATCAACATGCACAAGAATGAAACAAGACCCCTACATCTCACCATTCACAAAAATCAATTTAATATGAATAAAAGTCTTAAATCTAAGGCATAAGATCTTAAAACTTCTAGAGGAAAAAATAGGAATAACTATTCTTGATATCAGCCTAGGGAAAGAATTTATGACAAAGGTCCCAGTGGAAACCATTGCAGTAATAAAATTTAACAAATAGGGTTTAAGTTACAAAGCCTCTGCACAGCTAAGTAAACAATAAAGCAAACAAACAACCTACAGATGGGAGAAAATATTCATGAGCTAAACATCATATAAAGGGCTAATTTTGGGGGGCACCCATAGATCAGTGGGTAGGGTGCTGGCCACATACACCTAGGTTGGCAGGTTCAAACCCGGCCCAGGCCAGCTTAACAGCAATGACAACTCAAACAAAAAATAGCCAGGCGTTGTGGCAGGCACGTGTAGTCCCAGCTATTTGGGAGGCTGAAGCAAGAGAATTGCTTAATCCCAAGAGTTGGAGGTTGCTGTGAGCTGT
>NW_003852633.1:151830-204768 GCF_000181295.1 Otolemur garnettii
AAAAAAAAAAAACAAGGGCTAATATCCATAATATACAAAAAACTCAAGCTCATCAGCAAGATAAAAATAAACAACCCTATTAAGAAGTGGACAAAAGGAGGTCACTACAAGATGACAGACTAGACATCTGCACACCAGCCACTCTGAGCAAGACAAAATAAGGGAGCTCCAACCACCTCTTACTGGATTGTCCTGTTCACCAACATCATTGGAAGGGCACAGTGAGTCACCAAGGGACTCCCAAGAGCAAGGAGATCGGGAGTGAAGAAAAAACCTACACAGAAAACAGATGAGAGGGATCCCAATGCCCAGGGTTGGTCAAAGCCTACACGTGGATTGCCTGCAAAATGAAGCCCTCAGGACAGTCTCCCCATACTGCCTCTATGGAACTCCAGGGTGGAGGATTGGGAACCTGACTGAACTCTGGGAGGGCCTGCTCCTCCAGGCAAGGGAGTAGGGAGAAATGAGCAGGAGCTGAGATCCTACTGGTATCCAGAGTATGTACAGCAACCAGCCCTTTGCCAAAGCGCTGGAAACAACAAATACATTATATAGCTTTTTGAACTTGGGAGATCACTGGAACCATGTTGGAAAGACCTGAGCCAACAAGCAAACTTAAAACAGCACAAAACAGGTGAGTTTAGACCCAGAAACTGCTTGGTGCAAAGCTCACAAGCACAGCACCACCATTGTGGGAGAGCTGCAAGGGATAAGCAGCCTCTAGGATCCCAGTGGACTGGCTCTGCCTATGCCTGCTGGATGTGGGCAAGTAGGACAGATCCCACCAAACACAGAGACCCTTTTGTGGCCTCAAGGAATCATTTTCAGGGTGGAGTCATGTCTCTCATAAAGTCTGACATAGCCACCAAGCCCCCAACTCTATGGGGACTGAACATTGGAGTAGCAACCCACCCACATTAAAATCAAATAAACCAAGAAACCAAAAGGAAGGCTCATGGCAAATAGCTAGTAACTTCCTGCCCCAATATAAAATAGAAACAGCTTCTTTTTTTTTTTTAACCATTTCTTAACCCAAAAGTGTCATAGTATCCAGGCAATTTATTGCATTATATGTATTATTTTCTTTTCAGAGTGCTTTTTCACCTGATGTTCACAAAATATACTATATTGTATATATTTTCTAATTTTTTCTTTTTTTAATATCAAGGTTTCTATCTTTCTTGCAGGTTTTCCCTCCTTTATTTTCTTTCTTTTTTCCTTTATGTCTTTTATTTCTTCTTTTTGTGGTGATTTTTTTTTACTTTCACATCTTTCCTACATAAATCCCTCAAAGGACAAAGACATCCATTTAGGGGATTTTTGGTCTGTTTTTTTACCTATTTTGTTTTTTATTCTATTTCTGTGACACAGCCTTGTTCTGAGGCCTGGGCTTGGGTGTCATAGCATTGGCCTAGCTCACAAAGAACTCAAACCCCTGGGTTAGGGTTCCCTCTAGCAGTGGCCTCCAGAGGAACTATGATGGCAGGTCCTTGCAATGAGACCTGGCTGATTTTTTCTATCTTTGGGGCAGGAAGAGTCTTGCTCTTGTTCAAGCTGGTGAGAAGCTCATGATACCAGGAGACCCATCTGCCCTGGCTCCCCAGAGTCCAGAAATTGTGGGTATTGATCACTGTGCTCTGCCCCACACTACCTTTATTCCTTTTTTCTCTTTCTATCATTCTTCTGTCTTTCTTCACTTTGTAATTTTTCTTTATCTTTCTTTTCTCCCCTCTCCCTCTTTCCTCTCCTTTTCCTTTTGTCCTTGTACCAAAAAGTCAGTCAGACACTCAAGCACAGGAACAAGGAAATTAAGGAGAAGAAGGAAACAAAAGGAGAAAGTAAGGGGAAAAAACACACATAAGGAGGAACTAACCAGGAAAAATCTGCCAACATGAAAACGATAAGGGATCATCAGGCAGCTACCACTGAGGATATTGCCTATAAGGAAATTATGGAAATGACAGAAGGGGAAGTTGGAGTATGGATGGAAAAGGGTGAAGGGAATTAAAGGGAAAGTGAAAAATTACCAAAAGGAAATCCAAAAATTGACCCCAGAAATGAATGAAAGACCTTATGAAATTAGAAAGGATATATCAGAGCTTAAGGAATTGAAAGAGTCATTCAGGAAACTTAAAGATGCAGTAGAAAGTAACAATTATAGATTAGACAAAAAGAAGAAAAACAATCTTAAGAGCTATAGGATACGGGTATTGAGGTAAACCAGGCAACTTTTAAAGAGGTAGAAAATAAGAGAAATCTCTTTTAGAGAATTATAGGACTTCATAAAGCATATAAACATACAATTTTATAAACATACAACCCACATACCTGTGGGTTGATATTCTTCCTCTTTAGGTATGAAAGCCCTACAGTAGGGTATCATAACTAGAACTTTCCCAAGCATAACCAAAGATTCTGAGATACTCATTTTAGACAGATATAAAAGCTTAGTTTATCTCAATACAAACAGAGCATGTCCCAGACACACTGTAATGAACCTGGGCAAGGTCAAAATGAAAGAAAAAAATTCTGCAAACAGCCAGGCATAATAAGTACCAATTTGCCTCCAGAGGCAAATCCATCAGGGTGATAGTAGACTTCTTAGCCAAAACTTTACAAGCCAGAATAGATTGGGTTCCTATTTTCAACATACTCAAACAAAAGAACTTGCAGCCTAGAATCCTGTAACCTGCAAAACTAAATTTTACATTTAATTAAGGAATCAAATATTTTAATGACAAGCAATCATTGAAGAAATTTGCCACAATAAGATTAGCTCTGCAGAAGTACTCAGACCCCTACTACACACAGACCATCACAATGGTCCAAACAGTAAAATAAAGACACCTGGAAATGAAACATCAAAGCCTAGTTGCCACAATGGCCCCAGTGATAAAACTAAGGATCAAATCTCCACAAAACAAGATAAACAGAAATCCATCAAATTTATCAATTCTGTCAATACATGTGAATGCTGTGAATTTCCCATTGAAGAGGCACAGGCTGGTTGACTGGATAAGAGAACAAAAGCCATACCCAAGTATATGTTGTCTTCAGGAAACACAGCTAAGGACAAAACAAGACTCAGTGTGAAGAGTTGGAAAACAAAAAGACTCAGTGTGAAAGAGTAGGCAAACGAAAATCAGAAGAAAGGAGGAGTCACTATTTTATTTGCAAATGCAAGTGGATTTACCGTAACAAAAGTAAAGACAAGACAAACATGGTCACTATATATTGGTCAAGGGTACAACACAAGAAGAGGACATTTCAATTCTAAATATGTACCCAACTTAAATGCTTCCAGATTTATGAAACAAACCCTAACCACTCTGAGCAATAATATAGTGTCCTATAGAATGACAATAGCTGAGGACATCAACACTCCAATGACAGAAATGGACAGATCTTCTAAACAGAAACTAAAACAAGTAACAAGGGACTTAAACCTGACCCTAGAACAATTACACTTGACAGGTATATACAGGACATACTATCCCAAAACTATTGAGTATACATTCTTCTTGCCAGCTCATGGATCATAATCTAAAGTTCACCAAATCATAGAACACAAATCAAACTTCAAGAAAATTAAAACAATAGCAATTATGCATTGTATCTATTCAGACCACCAGAGAATAAACATAGAACTCAATTCCAACAAAAACCTTCATTCCCACAGAGTCACGGAACCTAAACAACCTTATGCTGAATGACAGCTGTGTCAAGGAGATAAATAAATAAATCTTTAGATTCCCTGAAAGTAATGATAATGAAGCAATAAACTAGCAAAACCTTTAGAATACTGCCAAGCAGTCCTAAGTGGGAATTTAATGCCTTAGATGCCCGCATCCAAAAATCAGGAGTACTCATAAATAACCTAATTAACCACTTTATGAAACTGGAAAAGGAAAAGCAATCCAATCTTTGAAGAAAAGAAACAAAATTAAATCAAATACATGAAATTGAAGTCAAAACAATTATTCAAAAAATGAACAAGGCAAACAAAAAGTAGGTTGTTCGAAAACATAAATTCAATAAACCTTTGACCACATTACCTATAAATAGAAAACTAGTATCTCTAATAACATCAGCCAGAAATAAGAACAGGAAAATAACAACAGATACCAAAGAGATACAAAATATCATCTCTTACTGCTACAAAAAAACTCAATGCCCAATGCCAGTGGCTATTCACTATCCTATCCTCATTGCCACTTGTCAGGGCCTGAGACTGGCCAGGTCTCCAGCCCCAGCTTATCTATTGTCCAGACAAAGACCACTATGCTATCTTGCTTGGGAACAATTACCCTTAGGTGCCTGAGTGCTATTTGTCTTAGTAGAACAGTCTCAAGGGAGAGAAACAGTCTTAGTAGGAGAGAAAATCTTAGCAGTCTTCTTAGATGGGCCTCGGGCAGAGGCCCTCTGAGCAGGAGAAACGAAAGAGTCAGAGTGAGCCAGTCTGTGAAAGAATACGCACTCCCTGACTGACTTCTCCTGCAGCTACTTATACATGTGATCCCATGGCTATTTGCACCACAGGTGTAGAGACTGCCAAGCACTGATGTTCTCGTGTCATATGCTCTTGTGTTAAGGAGAGCCAAATCCCTTCCCCTTGCCCTTATCACCAAGGTGTTATATTACTGAGATGTTATATCACAGTTGTTTCTTATATTTACAGAGTATTCCAAGCTTAACTCTCACTTCTCCTTCCCATGAAATATATGGTCTGCTACAGCCCAGAAAATTGACAATGTGCAAGAAATAGATCAATAGCTTTAATCACACAACCTCTTAGATGTAACCAGAAAGAAATAGATCTCTTGAACAGACCAATATCAAGCACTGAAATTGAAGCAACAATAAGAAGGCACCCCCCAAAGAAGAAAAATAAAATAGGAGCAAATGGCTTCACATCAGAATTCTATCAAACCTTCAAAGAAGAGTTTTTTACCTACACTTTACAACCTATTCCAAAACACTGAAAAGGACAGATCACTCCCCAACATGTTCTACAAAGCAAACATCACTCTGATACCAAAAGAAGGAAAGGACATAACTTAAACAGGACACCTACAGACCAATTTCACTAATGAATATAGAAGCAAAACTACACAATAAAATACTAGCAAATATAGCTACACATTTTAAAAATATATACATCATTATCAAGTAGGTTTTATCCAAGGGATACAAGGTTTAAGTATAATCCAACACTTAAAAATAAGCAAGAACAAAGACCGTATGATCTTCTCAATAGATGCAAAATAAACATTCAATAAAATTCAGCATTCTTTCCTAAGGAGAACACTTAAAAAAACAGACATTAAAAGAGGCTAGTTGCGGTGGCTCACTCCTGTAATCCCAGCACTCTGGGAGGCTAAGGTACATGGATTGATGGAAGTGAGGAGCTCGAGAACAGCCTGAGACAGAGTAAGACCCCATCTCTAAAAATAGCTAGGTGTTGTAGCAGGCACCAGTACTCCTAGCTACTCAGGAGGCTGACGCAAGAGAATCAGTTGAGCCCAGGAGTTTGAAGTTACTGTGAGCTAGGACGCCACAGCACTTTGACAAGGGTTATAGAGTAAGATTCAGTCTCAAAAAAAAGAGAGAGAGAGAGAGATAAATGGGACATTTCTTAAACTGATAGAACCCATCTACAACAAACCTACCACAAATACCATACTGAATGGAGTAAAACTAAAATCATTTCCACTTAGAACTGGAACCAGACAAGACATCCACTATTGCCACTATTTTTCAACATAGTGCTGAAAGTTCTAGCCAATGTAGTCAGACAAGAGAATAATATTAAGGCATTCAAATGGAAGCAGAGGAAGTCAAATGCTTGTACTTTGCTAACAATATGATCTTATACTTAGAATACCTCAGCAACTCAACCACAAGACTCCTAGAAATGATCAAGAAATATAGTAACATCATGGGTTATAAAATTGATGTCCACATGTCAGTAACGTTTGTTTATGCCAACAACAATGAAGCCAAAAAGCAAATCATGGACACAATATCCTTCACAGTACCTTCAAAGCAAATGAAATAACTAGGAATATATCTAACAAAGGAAATGAAGGATATCTACAGAGAGAATTATGAAACTCTAAGAAACAGCAAAGACATTAACAAATGGAAGACTATACTATGCTCTTAGCTGAGAAGATTCAATGTCTATACTAACCAAGCAAGATTTAAAGCAATCCCCATAAATTGACCAACATCTTACTTTGAAGAACTGGAAAAAATAGTTCATTTTGTATTGAATGAGGAAAAACAAAAAACATATAGCTAAGGCAATTCTTAGCAATACAAACAAATTCAGAGGTATCACATTACCAGACTTCTGGTATACTACAAAGCCCCAGTGATCAACAAACGGTATGATACTGGCCCCAAAACAAAGACATATCTACAGAACAGAATAGAAAACCTAGAGGCAGCAATACCCATGTGACATTCCACAAACCAAACAAAAGTATACACTAGGGGAAAGAATCCCTATTCAACAAATGGTGCTGAGAGAATCAGGTAATCATATGTAAAAGACTGAAATATGACCCCCATATCTCAGCATTTACAAAAAATTTACTAATGATTAATAAGAGATTTAAATCTGAGACATAAAATACGGAAAATAACTCTTGATGCCCTTGGCCCAGGGAAAGAGTTTATGAAGAAGACTCCATTGGCCTTTACACCAACAACAAATATAATTGAGACTTAAGCTAAAAAGTTTCTGCACATTTAAGGACACAAAGCAACAGACAACCTTCAGAATGAGAAAAGCTATTTACTTGTCAATTATGCATTGAGCTGCAATGAACAGTCTGGTGCAAATATTTTTGTTGCCAAGTGATTTGTGGTCTTTTGAATATACACCTAGTAGAGGAACTGCAGAATCTAATGGCAGGTCTACATTTAGATCCCTGAGTGTTCTCCAAATTTATTGCCAAAAGGAACATACTAGCTTGCATTCCCACAGGCAGTGCAGAAGTGTTCCCTTTACTCCACATCCACACCAACATCTGTAGTTTTGGGATTTTGTGATGTGGGCTACTCTTACTGGAGTTAGATATTATCTCAAAGTGGTTTTAGTTTCCATTTCTCTGATGATTAAAAATGATGAGCATTGTATCATGTGTCTGTAGGCCATGCACCTATCTTCTTTGGAGAAGCTTCTGTTCATGTCTTTTACCCACAATGAAATAGGATCACTTGTTCTTATTAATAAGTTTGAGTTCTCTGTGGATTCTGGTTATTACCTTTGTCAGAAATATAACCTGCAAAAATCCTCTCCCATTCTGAGGAGTGTCTATGTGCTTTACTTATTGTGTTCTTGGCTGTGCAGAAGATTTTTAGTTTGATAAGATCCCAGTAATATATTTTTGCTGTTGCTTCAATTGCCCAGGAATTGAAGTATAAAGTATTCTTCTTTATAAAGTATTCTCCTCATAAAGTATTCTCCCAGGCCAATTTTATCAAGTGTTTTCCCTGCACTCTCTCCAAGAATTTTTATAGTTTCATGTCTTAAATTTAAGTCCTTTAACCAGTGAGAGTCAATTTTTGTTAGAGGAGAAAGGTATGGGTCCAGTTTCAATCTTCTATAAGTCGCCAGCCAATTCATCCAGCATCATTTGTTAAATAGGGAATCTTTCCCCCAATTTATATTTTTGATAGGCTTATCAAAGATCAAATGATGATAAGCATCTGGATTCATCTCTTGGTTTTCAATTCTGTTCCACACATTTTCCTTTCTATTTTTGTGCCAATACCGTGTTGTTTTGATCACTATAAATTTGTATTATAGTCTAAAGTCTGGTAGCATTATACCTCCTGACTTGTTTTTATTTCTGAGTAATGTCTTGGCTATTTGAGGTTTTTTTCTGTTTCCATATAAAACAAAGTACTAATTTTTCCAGATTTTTAAAGTATGACAGAGTTACTTTAATAGGGATTGCACTAAATCTGTAGATTGCTTTGGGAAGTATAGACATTTTAACAATGTTGATTGTGCCAAGTCTTGGAAGAAGCCCAAGTGCCCATCAACTCATGAATGGATTAATAAATTGTGGTATATGTATACCATGGAATATTACGCAGCATTAAAAAAGATGGAGACTTTACCTCTTTTACGTTTACATGAATGGAGCTGGAAAATATTATTCTTAGTAAAGTATCTCAGAAATAGAAAAAAGAATTCCTAATGCACTCAATACTACTATAAAACCAATTTATAATCCCTCACACTTTCATGAGTGATGAATCACAACTATAGCCCAGGATGAAGGAGGGAAGGGGCGATAGATGGGAAAGGAGGGAGGTGCTTCAATAGAGGGAGGGCTAATGTTGGCACCACACCTATAGAGCATATTGCAGGGGTATAAGTCAAATCTATCAAGTATTGAACACAAATGTCTTAACACTGTGATTAAGTAAAAGAGGTGAAAGCAATGTTAATTAGTAGAGTGTAAGCACTCCAATTTGTACAAATAATCAACACATTGAATCCCACAAAGGCATAAATTTATTCATGATCTATGTATATATGACTTAGGAAAAAAAGATATTTACTTGTTATAAATTAGACAAAGGATTGATTACCAGAATCTACAAGATAACTCAAATTAATCAAGAAAAAAGAACAAATAATCCCATTTATCACTGGGCAAAAGATATGAACAGAATCTTCTCCCTAGTTATCAGAGAAATGCAAATCAAAACCACCTTAAGATATCACCTAACCCCCAGTGAGAATAACCCACATTACAAATTCCCAAAGCTAAAGATGCTGGAGAGGATACAAAGAGAAATGTACTTACACACTGTTGGTAGGACTGCAAACTAATACAGCCTCCTTGGAAATATCTATGAAGAATCCTTAAAGAACTAAAAGGCCGGATGCAGTGGCTCACACTTTTAATCCTAGCACTCTGGGAGTCCCAGGTAGGTGGATTGCTGGAGGTTAGGAGTTCACGATCAGCCTGAGCAATATTAAGATCCTGTATCAACTAAAACTAGAAAAACTATCCAGGTGTAGTGGAACACACTCGTAGTCCCTAATACTCCAGAAACAGAGGCAAGGGGATTGTGCAGGCCAAGAGTTTGAGGTTGCAGTGAGCTATGATACCACTGCACTCTACTCTGGGTGACAGAGTGAAACTTGGTCTCAATAAAAAAAAAAAAAATTCTAAAGAGACCTTCCATTTGATCCTGTAATCACATTAGCAGATGTCTGTCCAAAAGAAAGAAAGAAAATCACTACCATAAGGAAATTCACAATAGAATGGTTATCACAGCTTAATTCACAATAGTAAAGCTCCAGAATCAATCCAAGTGTCCATCAACACCTGAATGGATTAATAAGATTTGGTATGTGTATGGAATACTATTTAGCTGTATAGTAGAGAGCTGAGACTTTACAGAAGAAGACTTTACATCTTTTATATTAATCTAGATGGAGGTTAAGAACATTCTACTTAGTAAAAGTATCACAAGAATGAAAAAGCAAGTATCCAATGTACTCAATTCTAACATGAAAGAAACCAGTAAATGAACAAATATCCATACAAGAGGAAAACACAATTAAACTCAAGTTTGGAGACAGAAGGAAGTGCGGACAGGGGAAAGAAGGGAATTAATGAGTTCTCAACTAACAGGCATAATGTAAGGGTATACAGCATAACTCCTGAGTGAGGGACACAACTACAACCTGGACTCCACCTAATATATGCAAATAATTTAACCTAATTGTTCCCTCATATTAAGATAAAACTTTTTTCAAAAGTGGGCAAAAGACATGAACAGAAGCTTCTAGAAATAATAAAGACAAATGGACAATAACCATATGAAAAAATGCTTAATATCACTAATCATCAGAAAAATGCAAATTAAAATCACTATGAGATAGCACTTTACCCAAATTAAAGTATCTTCTGTTAAAGTCCTAAAACAATAGATAATGGTGTGTATGCAGAGAGAGAAGAACATTTCTTCTCCATTGCTGGGACTCAAAATTAATACAATCCTTACGGAAACAGTAAGATTCCTCAAAGAACTAAAAGTAGACCTATCATTTGATCCAGCAATCCCACTACTGGGTTTCTATCCCTCCCTCAAAAAGAAGACTTTTCATCAAAAAGACACATGGACTTAAATGTTTACTACAGAACTATTCACAATTGCAAAGATACAGAATCAACCCAAGTGTGCTTCAATTCATGAGTGAATTAGAAAAGGTGGTATAATACAGAGTACTACTCAGCTATAGAAAAGGATAAATCAACGCCTTTTGCAACAATCTAGATGGAACCAGAGACCAAACACCACATCTACTCACTATTAAATAGAACTCACCAATGAGTACACATGTGAACTAAGGAAAGTAAAACTCAGTGGAAATTAACCAGACAGAAGGAAGAAAGAAGGGGGTAGGCAAAAACTTACCTAATGCACACAATGAACACTATTTAGGTTATGGCCACACCTACAGCCAAAAGTCAAGCATACAAAAGCAACTCATGCAAACAAACATTTCTATCTCCTTCATATTTTGAAATTAAAAAAATACTCAAAATGTTCCTTGTACCTCTACTTTCAGAATAGTGTAAAGTTATACTTATTTAGAGTCACAAGGTTTGGAGATGATTAAGACATTAATTAATTATTATAGAAATAGTAAATAATTAACCATTTATTAACCTTTAATCCTTTTTTATTTGAAATTTATATCTGATGAACATTCTTAAATAATGAATCTACATTATTATGAAAATTTAGTGATATTTAATGCGAACATACAACTACTAGTGAAGTGAGCAGCATCCATAATTTCTCTAAAAGATGATAAAATATATACTTAATGATTCTTTTTTTATTTCAGAATATTACAGGGGTACAAATGCTGGTTACATTAGTTATTTTTGTACAGTTCAAGTCTGAGTTGTAAATGTATCCATCAACTGGATAGTGTGCATTTTACACACTGTCACATTCCAATTTACCCCTCCCCTAATTTCCCTAATCCTCACCCACCTAGTTGCTTTCCCTTGAGTTTTACTACCAAATGTGTACATGGGTGCAGATTGATTAGTTCTAACTTAATAATGAGTAAATGTGGTATTTGTCTTTCCATTCTTTCCATACTTTACTTAGAAGAATGGTTTCCAGTTCCAATCAGATTGTTACAAAAGGTATTTGTTCACCAAGGAATACTACTCAGATATACCTAAATGAATCTTATCACAAAAAAGAAATGGACCAAGCATTGATGGCTCATGTCTATAATCAAAGCACTCTGAGAGACTGAAGTGGGAGGAAGTCTTTAGGCTAGAAGTGTAAGACCAACCTGGTCAATATTGACACCCCACTGCTACAAAAGAAAAAAAAATTAAAAATAAGCAGGGTATGGTAGTCTGAGACAGCAGGGCAGTACAATCACTTTAGCCCAAGAGGTTGATCTTATAATAAGCAATAAGCATACCACTGAAATTTTACTTTGGGAGACAAGCAAGACCCTATCACTAAAAAAAGTAAGATACACACAAATATTATGGCATGATAAAAACTGTTTTTTCTTATAAGTAAAATGGTGTAATGCAAAAGAAAGTGATAATCAAATTGAATGAGTTAATATGATAAATACAGTCCAATAAGGAATTACATCCAACAACTATAAGAAATTGAGAAAGAAATTAAATACTACCACTGGGTTGAAATCTATCATGTCTATAGCATACAAATGCAAAACTTTTTTTAAAGAGATATTTATCATCTTTTTAAATTCTTTTTATTAAATTATAGCTGTGTACATTAATGCAGTCATGGGGCACAGTGTGATGTTTTCATATACAATTTGAAATAGCTTCATGAATCTGGTTAACACAGCCTTCATGTCATTTTCTTAGTTATTGTGCTACAACGTTCATATTCTACTTTAAGAAAGATTCACTTGTACCCTTGAAAGATAATCCACAGAGGTGATCCCTTCAGGGTGGGCAAGGGAATTGCAGAGAAATTTCTCTAAAGAAGATAGGTACATGGCCTACAGATATATGAAAAAATGCTCACCATCCTTAATCATTAGAGAAATGCAAATCAAAACTACTTTGAGATATCACCTAACTCCAGTAAGATTAGCCCATATCACAAAATCCCAAAACCAGAGATGCTGGCGTGGATGTGGAGAAAAGGGAACACGTCTACACTACTGGTGGGAATGCAAACTAATACGTTCCTTTTGGAAAGACATCTGGAGAACACGTAGAGAACTAAAAATGCAAAACTTTTAAAGGGAAAATAACCTGATTTTCTAAAATAGTAAATGGCAAGGGAAAAATATTAAAAACCAAGAGCTACTAAAAATTCAAAGAAACATACCAAAATCAATCAAATGACATATAATGAAGACAATATACCTTTCCAAGAATCCTTATCTACAAAAACCAAGTGTACTTAGTTATACATTATATCTAAACTATAACTTCTTGTGCATACAGAATATATTATATATACATAATATATACAGGGTAGCCATAGTTAATGTACAATTTAAAATAGTGTGCAATTTAAAATTGCACATGAACTGTATGACCACCCTGTATATTTAGAAAACATCAAAGTAGAAATCTTATGGGTCACATTAGCTCACCAAAATTCATTCTGTACACTGAAAACCAAGGATAGTATCAATAGAAAATGAATAAACACGAAAATTAGGAAGTTCTTCCTAAATAAACACACAATAATTAAAAACAGGGTAAATTTCTAACCTGAAATGACTTTAAAGTATTTATGACTAAAAGTAAATACAAATAGTAAAAACTAACATAAAAAAATGACCTAAAGAAAAATAGATGACCCTCATTTGGATCTAGATGTGTTCACCAAACTGTAATAGATACCACTAGTCAATGAGAAATTTAAATGAGCATTTTTTTCTTTCTTACATGACATAATGGGGTTCTAATAAATTTTATTCAGTAGGAATAGGATACCATTGTACTTTAGGGGTAGGGAACCTGAGGCCTTAAAGCCATTATGTGGCCTTCTAGGTTCTTAAATGTGGCCTTCCGACTGAATCTAAATTTTACAGGCAAAACCTTTTCTTCTTATTAATACATTTTTGTTTTTCTTTTATATTTTTCTTTTTATTTTTTTAGAGAGAAAGTCTCACTTTGTTGCTCTCGGTAGAAGGCCCTGTCATCACAGCTCACAACAACCTCCAGCTCTTGGGCTTAGGAGATTCTCTTGCCTCAGGCTCCTGAGTAGCTGGGACAATAGGAGCCTGCCACAATATCCAGCTATTTTTTGTTGCAGTTTGTCCAGGGCTGGCCGGCTTTGAATCTGCCACCCTTGGTATATGGTGCCGACACTCTACTAACCGAGCCACAGGTGCCACCCTATATTTTTTAGACAAAAATATTTTAAATATCAAAGAATAAAATAAGTTTCAATGAAGTAATCCTCCCTGACTGACCAGCACAATTCGTAAGCCAAACTGGTTAAACTGACAATTGCTACATTCATGATTTAGTTCTAACTTTCCCCTACCTGACTGAGGCAACTACCATACAAGGCTGGTTGGTAAGGGTTAATGCCAGCTAGGTTATTAGCTTTTGATAGTGGTGCAGGGTGTTTCTGTTTGAAATACTATATTTTAGGGCAGCACCTGTGGCTCAGTGAGTAGGGTGCCAGTCCCATATACCGAGGGTGGCGTTCGAACCCGCCCCCAGGCAAACTGCAACAACAACAACAACAACAAAAATAGCCAGGCATTGTGGCTAGTGGCTGTAGTCCCAGCTACTCAGGAGGCTGAGGCAAGAGAATCTCCTAAGCCCAAGAGCTGGAGGTTGATGTGAGCTGTCACCCTACCAAGGGTGACAAAATGAGACTCTGTCTCTAACAAAAGAAAAATAAATAAAAATAGAAAAGAAACAGTATATTTTAATTCTGTTGAATCAGCAGTCGAAGAAGCCAAGTAGACCAAGAGAATACTGAAGGAAGAAAAGAGATTTCTTAATACAAATTGAGGATAACAATATTATATTGTTTCTGCTAAAGATATGATGATTTTCTTGCTCTGTTATACTTCAATATCAAGATTATTACCTTTGCCTCTGTTCCATGAGACTGCAAGGAACAAAGTTATGTGGGTGTTTTGTTTGAGATTTTATTTTTAATCTGAAATATCAAAATGTAAAAGAAACCAGTAAGAAAAAAAGTAGCTGATAGGTTTTTACATTCTTCCTTTTGTCTACCTTTCTCTAATTCCACAAAATCCTTAGCTTTTGGTTCAAACCTACTAAAATAAAAAATTTTAGGAAAACTCATTTGTCATCATTAATCCATGTTAATTTGTTGGTTGCTAACAAACTAAAAAGTGCTAACATCCAGAGAGTAATTTAAGGGGCTAAAAATGGCCCTAAATTGGATTCATTGATGCTCAACATTTGAATTTTGTACCAGATTATAATTTTGTCTACATATAATAAAATCATTCAAATGAAAAAAAAAGATTAAGAAATTCAATGTTCATCAGCATTAAAACACTCATAAAGGCCACAGATACTTTAGAGTGAAAGTATGAAAAGTTATACACATATCGCAGAAACTAAAAGAAGGAAAGCAAACACAAAGGTAACTCTTTCAAGCAGCAATATACCTGAAAAGAATGCCACTGAAGCAATGTACAAAGTAGCTTATATATTTGGGAAATAAAGGAAAGCATTCAAGTAGAAACTGGAAAGAATGCACTGTCCAAGTTACAGGATGCTTAAATTATAATGTTTCAAAGTACAGACAAATGCTTCTTTCAAGGTCAACCATTACAAATTGGCAGCATGAATTAGCCTTCAACCTAACAGAAGAACATCATTCAATACTTCAAAGAAAAATATGTATTATTCAACTGCTTTGAATAAATCAATTGATACTACTGACTTAACAGAAGATTTTCTTTGCTACTAAAAGTCACTCACTTAGGGAAATCTTGCAAATGGAACACAATGAATATATATATTCAACAATTTTCAAGATAAATGTTAATGAACTTTCACTGGATTTGGTACATTTACTAAGTACACGTACAGACAGTGCACTCTGCATGACAGTCACATGAAGAGGCTTATCACACAGCTAAAAAAAAGTATCAGGAGATATATTATATGATTCAATTTAGATGAAATATCTAAAAACAGTCAAAATCAAATGCAAACAAAATGAGCTGGAGGATGAGAGAATTGAGTAAGGGTCATTGGGTAAGCAATACAGAATTCCAATTTGGGCTTACAAAAGTTTTGGAAATGGTGACATTTATACAACATTTGAGCAAATTAATGCCATTGAATTATACTATTAAATCAGGTAATATGGCACATTTTATGATACACATATATAATCACAATTTAAAAGTACAAAATTATACAAAAGTTTAGTCAATAATCAGAATAAATAAATAACATTCATTTGAATGTTAAAAACCAACCCTGGGGCGTGGCACCCGTAGCTCAGTGATTAGAGCGCTGGCCACATACACTGGGGCTGGCGGGTTCAAACCTGGCCCAGGCCTACTAAACAACAACAACAACAAATAGCCAGGTATTGTGGCAGGCCCCTTTAGTCCCAGTAGCATCTCTACTTGAGATGCTGAGGCAAGAGAATCACTTAAGCCCAAGAGTTTGAGGTTGCTGTGAGCTGTGAAGCCACAGCACTCTACCCAGGGCAACAGCTTGAGACTCTGTCTCAAAAAAAAAAAAAAAAAAAGCAACCCTGGTAGGCAGAGAATTGTAAGATAGCACAGTACAAAGTAGGAAAACTCACTGAAATAATCTGTCTCATATAATTAATCGAACTCTGGATTACACTGAAGTCTTGCAGCTAAATTATGGCTAGTTGCATTTACTTTCAGTTCTTTGCAAAGTAGAATCTTCCTCTAACCTACTCTTCAATTTCTTCGGTAGGCAGTTGTGCACATGTACCTAGAAAACCTTACAAAAGGAGAGAGCGTAGACAAACAAAAATAAAAGCACCCTGTTATATAACTATTCTGGATCTGTGCTAATAAAAAATAAGCTGGAAGCCTTTAAAACTGTCTTAAAGTTTTTCAAAGAAATAAAGGAAAGAATGTGTTAATAAAATACAGAAATATCAATAAAGATATAAAAAACTATGAAGAAAATAAAAAAGAAATTCTAGGGCATTAAAAAATAAAATGATAAATATGAAAAATTCACTAGAGGGATTCAAAGGAATTATCTGAATAGGTAGCAGAAATTATCAGTGAATTTAAAATTAGACAATAAAAATTATGAAGTTTGAAGACCCAAAAGAAAAAAAATAAACATTGAGAAAAAGTAAACAAGGCCTGGTGAGGTAGCTCATGCCTGTAATCCTAACACTCTGGGAGGCCAAAGTGGATGGACAGCTTGAGCTCATGGGTTCAAGACCAGCATGAGCAAAAAGCAAGACCCCATCTCTATTAAAAATAGAAAAACTGGCAGTGACCATAGTTCAGTGGGTAGGGCGCTGGCCATGTACATCAAGGCTGGTGGGTTTGACCCTGACCTGGGCCTATTAAATAACAATGATAACTGCAACCAAAAAAACAGCTGAGTGTTGTGGTGGGCACCTGTAGTTTCAGCTACCTGGGAGGCTGAGGCAAGAGAATTGCTTAAGCTCAAGAGTTTGAGGTTGCTATGAGCTGTGATGCCAGAGCACTCTACCGAGGGTGATGTAGTAAGACTGTCTCAAAAAAAAAAAAAAAAAGGAAAAGAAAAAGAAAAACTGAGGCAAGAGGATCACTTGAGCCTCAGTTGGAGGTTACTGTGAGCTATGACACCATAGCATTCTACCCAGGGTGACAAGACTATCTCCAAAAAAAAAAAAGAAAGAAAAAGTAAACAGAGTTTTAGGGACTTCTGGTATTACCCAACTGGGTTCAATGCACATACTATAGAATTCAGAGATAGAGAAGAGAAAGGATAATAGATAAATACAGAGATTATATAAAGAAAGATATCTGGACAAAAACTTATCAAATTTGATGACAGACATGAATATTAACATCCAAGAAGGTTAACAAACTCCACACAGGTGTTAACTCAGAACAAAACTGAGATGTGTTATATTTCAATTATCAATAGGAAGAGAATTTTAAAAGCAGCAACAAAGAAATTGAGATGTACATAAAATATTGTCAATTGATTTTTCATCAGAAACCTTGTAGGCTAGAACGTACAGGACTAACATACTCAATGTGTTAAAAGAAAACACAACTAAAACTCCTATCTCCAGCAAAACTTTCCTGTAAAGGCAACACTAATATAGTTCCAGAGGAACAAACAACTGAGGAGTTTGCTATCTCTAGACCTGCCTGGCAAAAATGATAAATAATCCTGAAGGACAGTAAACAGAACCTTAGTGAAAAAATAAAGATGTCATTAAATGTTCATACTTAGGCAATTACAAAATATTGTGATAACAGTGTATAATCACTTTTGTTTCTATTATGATATGAGGGAATTTTTAAAAATAGTAAAAATTGGCCAGGAGTAGTGGCTCACTCCTGTAATCCTACTACTCTGGAAGGCACAGGCGGGCGGATTGCTTGAGCTCACAAGTTCAAGACTAGCCTGAGCAAACAGTGAGACCTCCATCTCTGCTAAAAATAGAAAAACTGAGGCAAGAGGGTTGCTTGAGCCTGAGTTGGAGGTTGCTTTGAGCTATGCTGCCAGTAGCACCCTATCCTGGTCATCAAGGGTGACAGCTTGAGTCTCTGTCTCAAAAATAAATAAATAAATACAAAAGAGTTTGAGACCACCCTGAAAAAGAGTAGAGCCTGTGTCTTAAAAAATAGCCCAGTTACAGGAGAGGCTGAGGCAAGAGAATCACTTGAGCCCAAGAATATGAGATTGCTGTGAGCTATGAAGAAGCCACATCACTCTACGAAGGGTGAAAAAGTGAGACTCAGTCTCAAAAAAAAGCTAAAAGCTAACATTATTATAACTTTGATTTGTAAATCCAGTTTGTCTTCTAACCAATTTAAGAGAAAAATGCATTCTATAAACCACTTTTTTGTGTGTGGATACACAACATATTAAATACATCAACTGATAGAGAAAGGAAGATTTTAAAGGAGTAGATATTTTTGTACATTATTAAAGTTAGGCTGTTATAAATCCAGACTGGTGTTATGATTTTTGGATGTTAAAAGCAATCCCCAGAGTATTCACCAAAATCTAAAAATTATACACAACAGGAAAGGAGAAAGGAATGTCACTAAAAAAAGAACACAGTAATGCAGGAATATATCAAGTAGATAACAAATATAAACATTTAGGCACTTAAATATAAACCATCAAAATATAGAAAACAAAATGATGACAAAATGGGAGAAATAGTTCCTCAATAAGAGGTGAAGAGTCTATTCTTTAAAACGGGTAGAACACTCACATAACAAGAAAGACAACAGAGTCTCGGAACATACACAATAAATAATACCTAAGTGACATAAATACAACAATCTGCAAACAAAAAAAAATACACTCACTGCAGGTGCATATATAGGACATTTTCTAGAATATACCTAGATATACCATAAATTCATACATTTATAAAGATAAATAGAAATAAAAAGCAGCCTCTCTGACAAGATGCAGTTAGAAATCAATAAAAAAAACCTTGGAAAATTCATAAATTTGTGGAAATCAGAAAACACAAAGAAGATGAAAAATAAATTAGGAAATACTTAAAGATTAATGAAAATAAAAATGCACCATAATAAAAATGTGGGACACAATGAAACCACCACTAACAGTGAAATGTATACGTCTAAACACTATAAAAATTTCAACAGCCTAATTTTATAAGTTAAAGAACTAAAAGAACAACAAAGTAAGCACAAAAGGAAGAAAATAAAGATTTGAGTAGTGATGAAAAAAACAGACTGGAAACAAAGAAAAATAAAAAAGTTGATTCTTCAAAAATAAAAATCAACAAAATTAGCAAACCTTTAGCTAGACTGACTTTAAACAACAAAATAATAAATAAAAAATAAATGAGAGAAGACTCAAATATCAGAACAAGAGGTAAAACTTGACACATTAATTCTATAGAAAGTACAAGAGGACTATGATAGCTTAACTACAATAGAACTATGACAGACCAGATAGCCTAGACCAGTGGTTCTCAACCTGTGGGTTGTGACTCCTTTGGGGGTAGAATGACCCTTTCACAGAGGTCGCCTAAGACCATCCTGCATATCAGATATTGATATTACGATTCATAACAGTAGCAAAATTAGTTATGAAGTAGCAACAAAAATCATTTTATGGTTGGGGGTCACGACAACATGAGGAACTATATTAACGGGTCATGGCATTAGGAAGGTGGTTATGGCGCAAGCCACATACACCAAAGGTGGCGGGTTCAAACCTGGCCTGGGCCAGCTAAATAACAGCTAAACAACTGCAACAAAAAATAGCCCCAGGCATCATGGCAGGTGCCTGTAGTCTCAACTACTTGAGAGGCTGAGACAAAAGAATCACTTAAGCCCAAGAGTTGGAGGTTGCTGTGAGCTGTGATGTCACTCACTCTACTTAGGGTGACATGGTGAGACTCTGTCTCAAAAAAAAAAAAAAAAAGAACACACACTGGGGGAAAGACTCCCTATTCAATAAATGGTGCTGGGAGAACTGGATATCCACACGTAAAAGACTGAAACTGGACATACATCTTTCTCCACTCATAAAAATTCATTCAAGATGGATAAAGGACTTTAACAATAAAAATACTCAAGGAAAGCATAGGAAAAACACTGGAAGATATCGACCAGGGGAAAGACTTTATGAAGAAGACTTCCCTGGCAATTGCAACAACAAAAATAAACAAACGGGAGTTAATTAAACTGAAAAGTTTCTGTACACGTAAGGAGACAACAACCAAAGCAAATAGACAACCTACACAATGGGAAAGGAAATTTGCATATTTTTAATCAGACAAAAGCCCTTAAGTAGAAGCTAGAGAGAACTCAAATTCATTCACATTAAAAAACAATCCCATATATCAATAGGCAAGAGAGATGAATAGAAACTTCTCTAAAGACAGACAAATGGTTAGCAAACATATACAAAAAAGCTCATCATCTCTAATTGTTAGAAAAATGCAAATCAAAACCACCCTGAGATATCATCTAACCCCAGCAAGAATGGCCCACATCCCCAAATCTTAAAAATGCAGATGCTGACATGGATGTGGAGAGAAAGGAACACTTTTACACTGCTGGGACTGCAAACTAATACCTTTTTGGAAGGAAGTATGGAGAACCCTCAAAGAACTTAAGCTAGATCTCCCATTTGATCCTGCAATCCCATTACTGGGGATCTACCCAGAAGGAAAAAAGTCCTTTTATCATAAGGACACTTGCACTAGACTATCTATCTCAGCTCAATTTACAATTGCCAAAATGTGGAAACAGCCCAAATGCCCACCAACCCAGGAATTGATTAAGAAGCTGTGGTATATGTATACCATGGAATACTATTCAGCCATTAAAAAGGAGACTTTATATCCTTTGTATTAACCTGGATGGAAGTAGAACACATTATTCTTAGCAAAGCATCACAAGAATGGAAAAGCATGAATCCTATGTACTCAATTTTGATATGAGGACAATTAATGACCTAGTACATGGTTGGGGATGGAGGAAGGGGAGAGCAGAGAGAGAGAAGGAGGAAGGGGGGTGGGGGAAAAGGAAAAGAGGAAAGGAGGGAAGGGGCTGTGGTCTCGGTGTGTGACACATCTTTTGGGGGCAAGACACAATTTTAAGAGGGACTTTATCTAACAAATGCAATCAGTGTAACCTAGTTTCTTGTGCAAAAGAAAAAAAAGGAAAAAAATAGAGTATGAATGTTTTTATCATAACAAGTAAGCAAGGAGACAGTTATGTTAATCAGTTAGCTGTAAGAATTCCATATTGTATATCAAATCAGCACACTGTACCCTACAAATGATTAATGTACACAGTTATGATTTAATAAAGGATTTTAAAAGGGGGGTAAAATAAAATGCTTCTTTAGAGCACAAAATTCCAACTTTTATTAATAAAACATAAAATTGATAGATTTTTTTTTTTTTTTTTTGGAGACGGAGCCTCAAGCTATCCCCCTGGCAGAGTGCCATGGCATCACGCTCACAGCAACCTCCAACTCCTGGGCTCAAGCGAGTCTCCTGCCTCCGCCTCCCAAGTAGCTGGGACCACAGGCGCCCGCCACAACGCCCAGCTATTTTTTGGTTGCAGCCATCATTGTTGTTTGGCGGGTCCAGGCTGGGGATTCGAACCCGCCACCTCAGGTGTACGTGGCTGGCGCCTTAGCCGGTTGAGCCACAGGCGCCGAGCCGATAGAATTTTTTAAAAAAATAATCTAGCAACTACCAAAGTAGTAATAATTGCAGACAAAAGCATGAATGTATGCTAAAATGAGTGTCTAAAGTATAATGACAGGTCAGGCACTTGAGACCTGAGGTGGGAAGACTACCTGAGGCCAAAAGTTTGAGACCAGCCTGGGCAATATAAAAAAATAGCAGATACCTCGAGGCTAAAGGAGAAGAATGACCTGAGTCCCATGAATTCAAGGCCATAGTGAGCTATATGATTGGGCCACTGTACTCCCTAACCTGGGGGACAGAACAAAACCCTGTCTGAAGTGTAATAACAAACAATATTTATAGTATCTCCCCAAATATAATTATTTAATCAAAGCAAAACCTCTAGTACCCAGATAAATATCATGAACTCTCCAGTGATGAACTGAGAAGGGTAGAAAATAACTTCATTAAAGTTCTTCCCCCAAATACATCATTTAAATCTAAAGAACAAAGAACATACTGAACATAAAGAACAAACCCATACTGAGGGACATTAATAATCAGATATTCTATAGACTATTCAAAGTTAAAGATGATGAAAGTCAAAGACAGACCAGGAAGGCCAGGCCAGGCATGGTGGCTCACTCCTGTAATCCTAGCACTCTGGGAGGCCAAGGTAGGTGGATTGCCTGTGCTGACAGGTTTGAGACCAGCCTGAGCTAGGGCAAGACCCCATCTCTAAAAATAGCCAGGCATTGTGGCTGGTGTCTGTATTCCCAGCTACTTGGGAGGCTGAGGTAAAATTATCACTTGAGCCCAAGAATTTGAGGTTGCTATGAGCTACGATGCCACCGCACTCTACTGAGGGCTTCAAAGTGAGACTCTGTCAAAAAAAAAAAAAAAAAAAAAAAAGACAGACCAGGGAAATAATCTAAACAGGAGCAGATGATAAATACAATATATGCAAAGTTGGACCCAGCATCAAATCATGGACCAATACAACGACAATAATGCTGTAAATATGAAAGAAGTATGTGGATCAGTTAAAACTAGTATATCAATGTTAATTTCCCGGCTTAAATAATTACATATTAATATAAGAGGAAGGTAAAGAACAATCATACTTTTGTTTCAACACCTTTGCAAATGACCAATTATTTCAAAATAATTTTTTTACAGAAATAATGCTAACATTACTTGCTTACAGCCTATGTCAAAAATCTCACAAATTGATTTTGGATAGTAAATAAAACCGTGAAAACTAAAGAAAAATAAAGATACTTTGTTTAGAAATATCACTTCAGAAATCCCAAATAAAATTTTGACAATTATAGTCAGAGGGCATATATTTAAAAATATAGTTCATTCATTCATGGTACAGAATACTCATGTGTAGAGTAAGTTTTAATTTCATAATATAAGGACACATATTCTAAACTATGATGCAAAAATACATTTAATCAATATTGTCATGAAATTTGGGCAGAAACCTTTAAAAGACTTTTCCTAAAATGACTAATAAGAACATAAACCACCTCATTCTAAGGAAAATAACGTTAATAGTCCGATTGACAGGGGCACTTTCTAATTCCATATGCTCCAAAAATACTTACCAACATACTTTGTTCGGGTTAATAAAAATGACAAATTGTGAAATAAAAACATAATAAAAATTCAATGAAATGCTACTAGAAAAGGTATATAAAATGATTTCCCTGTATCAATAAGTAAATTTTTCCAATTACTAAATTAACAAACTCCTATGAAATTCCTAGAAATGAAAAAGAAATAATTTAAACTTTACTATCAGTATATCAGCATAACTATGTGTTTAAAAATAGAAGGACATACCTTGCAGTTGGATAGGAAGACTCAGTTTTAAAGAGATTTATTCTCTCCTAATTAATCTATTAAATTTGGCGCAAATGAAATTAAAACTGCATTTTTTTCCAACTTGCAAAATAATTATAAGCGTCAATTGAGAGAAAAAAATGCAAGTATTGACAGGGAATATTCTGAAAAAGAAGAGAAATGAGACAGAACTCAATGGAATAGATAAGACAGTAAAAATTATCAGTAAAGTGTCAGTGAAAGGCAGGGTGAATGCAGCAAATTATTATGTGTGGATTCTCCTTATGATTATGACTTAAGGTAAGTGTTAACTGTACAAGCCAAAATGAGTTATTTTAATATGTAATGCATTAACACCAGTGATGATAAATGAAAAAAAATGACAAAATGATGAAACATAGAAGATGGAATAAATAAATTAATGACACTAATGTAAATGTTTCGAAAGAAAAACACAAAACTCAAACAATATGAAGTAGAGCAAAATTGTATTTCAATACATAACTTCTGTACAACTTAAAAATAAAACACCACAATAAAATAAACAAGAAAGAACACAGTATTTCATTTGTAATGCTTGACAAATTAATATCTTTATCATAACTGAGCTCTTAGAAATCACTAGCAAAACAACTAATATTATGAGAGAAGTGAAAATTAAAGGAATAATGGAAAATTAAATAACACAAATGAGTAATAAGGTTGTATTATTATATAGCTCAAAATCAGTAATAGATAAGTAATTTCTTTGTAATATTACATTATCAATGATTAAAAATACTATCATCTAACATTTTTACAATTTTAGGAAGTATGGGAAGTTTACTCAAAATGTAGTTTTGCATATACTTCGTCCCTGTAGTTATAATCTATTGCAATTACTCCAACAGAGTAGTTGGATGAATTCAAATTTATAGAAGCATGTTTGCTATGTAGAAAATCTATAATTACTATATCATACCACCAAAAACTAATCATGTATCAATTTTTATTAAAAATATATTGGGGATAGAATTAGAAAGAATTACACAAGTAAAATATTATACTATAATTTATAAAATTCCATATCCTTTGTATTCTTGAAAAAAGATCTTTTTATTGACTCAGCTTTAAATTTACCCTATTAGTGGAAATTATAAATATATACATTCATACTTTTCAAAGCACTGATGTGAAGCCCTTTTAATTCCTCCATCCTGAGACTCTGTGCAACAATGTCTGAGTCATTCCAGCTCCCAAAATTTACTCCAAAAGGAAGGATAGAGACAATCATCACACATAATTATAATTCACTTCAATGACACTCTGTAGGTCATTTTCCAAAAATGAGGTTTCTTTTTCTAGTTTTTTTTTCATCTGCAAAGACTGCTCACTGCAACACACATAAGTGAGGAGTCTCTGTACATTATGAAGACCACATTTTGGTTTTAGTGAAGCTGGTAGTAGACAAAATGGCATAGGTTCCTTTTCAGTCATCACCTGAGAGAACATAGTAGGGAAAATATGAAAATATTAGAAGCAAATTTTTTATCCACCACTATAGACTAATAAAATATGTAAGATGAAACACAACAATCATTCTATCATGATGAAACAGCATGTGAATCAAAATCATTTTGGAATTTTCTAGCAATAAGGAAGCCAGACATTAGCTTCTTTCCTTCTTCCATTTTCTAACACTGGCTGAACTCTCCAGCATTACTTCACATGTTTCATGTTATCTGTTTGCTTATTATCTCCAGGTCATTCATTCTTATCATATGCAATCCATATGCACTCACACACAAGAAATGTGAACAATTCCTAAACATTCCAATAAAAATAACAGGAACTCAATCTACCTATTCAGAAAAAATAGTAACCATACTAAAAACAAAGGATATATGAAGAGTGGAGAGGATATACATCCTAACCCACCCTAACCTATAGAATCCATGGACATGACATAATGATGGTTGAAATACCACTGTTACAAGACTATGTGTCACATAGAAACATATAACCAAGCCAGATATCAATTTGTCAACTAGGTACCATCAAAAAGCCATCAAACTTTTTCTTATGGATCAACTCCTAAGTAATCAAAGTACACCTCCCCCAATCAAATGTGTATTCAGTTGTCCTTAACAGTCATACTTCTGAGGGATGAAGAATACTTGAATGAGCATACTGCACTAGATCAGTGACTACCAATGAACTGAAAGAAGGTACCATTCTTGGGATTAAAAATAAAGTTAACTGGGCAGCACCCATAGCTCAGTAGCTAGAGTGTCAGCCACATACACTGGAGTTGGCAGGTTCGAACCCAGCCCAGGTCTGCCAAACAACAATGACAACTACAAACAAAAAAATAGCCAGGCATTCTGGCAGGCTCCTATAGTCCCAGCTACTTGGGAGGCTGAGGCAACAGAATCGTTTAAGCCCAAGAGTTTGAGGTTGCTGTGAGCTGTGATGTCATAGCACTCTACCAAGGGCGACGTAATAAAACTGTCTCAGAAAAAAAAAAAAGAAAGAAAAAGAAAGAAAAATTCGTTTGGTCATTGAGGTGGGAACCTGTAGTTCCAGTTACTCTGGAGCAGTTTAGGACAGCAAGTGCCCACCACAATGCCCTGTTCTTTTTCTCTATTTTTTAGTAGAGATGGGTTCTTGCTCTTGCTCAGGCTGGTCTCAGGCAATCCTCCTACCACAGCCTTCTAGAGTGCTAAGATTACAGAAATGAGCCTCTGGGAGGTCCCACCTTTGACCAACAATCTTTATGCATTTTAAGCTACAACTTTTCCACAAATACTGAGAATATTTAAAAACTTTTCTACACCAATTTTGACAGATCTATAAAACCCTAAAAACTTGAAACCTTTGAGACATTCTCAACTACTGTAAAAGAAAAATATTCATTCTCTATTTATACCCAATTTAAGAATAATTTCCAACTTATCCCTAAAGACACCTCTGAAACATATTTATCTAGTTAGTACACACAAATACGGTATTACCACTATGATGTTTACTTTCTTTTTAGAATGTTTCCGTTATCTTTACTCATTTGTTTCTCAACCAAAATATAAATGTTTGGCACTTACCTCCATCTTCTGCCTTCTTCTCGTGTGTAATTCAACTCTTTGTTTCACTGTAGGGCTCTGCTGCACTAGCAGTAGCATATAAATCATATGCTCTTCATAAGATCATTCAAAAACCATTCACGATGGCCACTGGGAATAAAAAAATTGGATACAACAGGCCAATACTCCCACGAGGTTGATGGGCAAAGATGAAGACAGGCACAATTTGTTCTCTTTAAAATTTCCTTCCTTGTTTAACTGTTCATTTTTAAAATACTTTATAAAATATCAAATGCAGAAAGAATCAATTCTTTTTCTTTTCCTTTTTTTCTTTTTAACTGAGACAGAGTCTCCCTCTGTTTCCCTGAGTAGAGTGCTGGAAAATCATAGCTCACAGCAACCTCAAACTACTGGGCTCTGGCTCAAGAGTTGCTCTTGTCTCAGACTCCTAAGTAGGTGGGACTACAGGTGCCCATCACAATGCTCGGCTAATTTTTTTTTTTTTTTCTATTTTTTAGTAGAGACGGAGTCTCACTCTTGCTTGGGCTAGTCTCAAATTCCTGAGCCCAAGCAATCCACCCCCTCATCCTCCCAGAGTGGTAGGATACAGAATAAGCCAACATGCCCAGCCAGAAGTAGTCCTATCTTCCTTTTTCTGCATAGGACTGTTAAAACTTTGCCATCTTTATCGAATTTTCTTTTAATATACATATATTCATTCAAGATTTTCGAATGTAGCAATATACAAATATGTACAATCTTTATTTTTAATGTGTTAAAAAATATTCCAAATAGAATGTTAAAATAATCACCATACTCATTATATTAAGTATTAATCACTAGACTGTCACTCTCCATGTATAATTCACATTTTTGTAATTAACCATTATATTTCAATTAGAAAAACAACAGGCCTATGCACATACCAGTGTAAATATGAAATTAGTTTTTGCTTACAGAAAAGTGATGTAATTTTAAGTAGCAACTTAGAAGACTACAAAATACCCTTCCAAATGAGAATTTTTTACCATTATAATTACACTCTTATTGCATAAGCTATGATCATCACACTCTGTTAATAAACATTTCAGATAGTCATATCATTGTTTTTATACTCAATCTATAGTGTATTTGTTCTTTGTACATTTTTAAAGAATTGGATTAGCAAAATCCCAGTATCAAATTATAACACTTGCAAATTTTACATACTCTCAATTTGATTGTCCTATTTAAAAAGGTGAACTGAATAGTAATTTGATCAACCTTAGTTGCATCTAGGATCTTCATAAAAAATTTTCCCAGTTTACATCACATTTGATATTTGTGTCCAATTATCACATGGTATAAATAATATTATAGGTGAGTTGTTAAAATCAGAAAAATAGCTGTTCACTAACACAGTTGTTATGTTCTTATATGGATTTATAAACATGAAAAAAAATTAGAAATCGAATGGTTATGAACCTGCTTATTACTTAACATAAAAATTAACATACATGTAGCCATAACAATATTCTGTAAATATGTACAAGTTTTCTTTTATTATTTTTTACTGTTTCGGTTTGAAGGTAAAATATGCACAAGTTTTAAGACCTCTTCTCCATAAATTTAAAAATAAAAGTATAATGTAAAGTAGTAAACAAGAATTAGGTTAATACCCTTTTAAAAAGCTGTATCAAAAAATCAGAAAAGAAAAACTATATCAAATCTATACCATTAAAACCAATTTTAGTTTTACTTATTTTTTTTTTTTGATACAGAGTCTCTCTCTGTCACCATGGGTATAGTGCTGTGGTGTCATAGCTCACAGCAACCTCAGTCTCTTTGGCTCAAATAATCCTCCTGTCTAGGTACCCACCACCACACCCATACAGTTTTTCTATTTTTACTAATTGCTCTTGCTCAAGTTGGTCTTGAACTCCTGAGCTCCAGCAATCCACTTGCCTCAGCATCCCAGAGTGCTATTATAGACATGAGCCATGACACCCAGCCTAAAACCAATTTTAGATGTGCATGTGAATACACATTTAAAACAATCATGTGCATTCACATAGATAAATGTGTCAAAGTACATATATAATAAAATAACAATGATTTTAGCAATCTAACACTCAATGCATCTCTGAAATTATAATTCCCCTTCCTTCTTATGTTTTTATCATTCTTTATAGATAAAAATATATGCAAGGGTTATTGTTTCCTTGTTTTGTGTAAGGATATGTGCACAAGGCACACAAAGACCAATGTGGGTTGTTCTTATACACAAGACCCTAACATTTGGGAAGACATGAAGGCCATCTATTGTTGTCCCCAAAACTCACCAACACAAGAATGTTACATAGTCCTAAGATCAATTATTGATTATCATGATACCAAAACATTTAGAGAAGCCAACTATTTTACAATAAAGTATATACAAATCGATACTTTGTTGAGACTCCATGCATCTAGAATATTTTTTAAAATGTCATACTCATTTCTTATTTACAAAGTGTCTTGAATGTTGTCATGCAGTCCAAGTAATATAAAACATAATTCAAAGAGGTAGAAGAAAATTTTTCTTACAAAACACATTTCCTACAATGACTATAAAATTATATTTATATAATGTCCCATCAGCAATATAACTACAAAATTACGGCTTGGGTTTTATGTGCAATATAATCACTAAACAATGGCTAAAATATAAGGTTTTTTTCTGGTTAGAATTAAGTTTAAAATACACCCTTTTATCTTTTTCCTTACTTTAACAAATCCCCCCCTAAAAATAATACCAAAATACGTTCAAAATATGTACAGGTCAAGTCCACAATTTTATCAATTTCATTGTGAAAACATTTGCAAAACACAATGAAACCATGGTATTTTACAGTGACTTATTTACAAAATTATACTTTGTGAGACTCTGTACACCTAGAAAGACTAGATGCTAAAAACCAAAATTTTGTATCTATTTACAAAGTTGTCTTGTATGTTGTCATGCAACCAAGGGAACACATACAGAACTTTGTATAGTTCCAAGAGGTAGTATAAAATCTCCTTAAGGAAGTCGTTTATATCTCGAATGTTAACAGCAAAAAAAAAAAAAAAAAAAAAAACAGGAAAAGAAGAAGAGTAATGTTATTAGGATGCTCAGTACATCCACAAAAAGTTCATATGAATTTACATGGCACTTCATTTATATATGCTATTCATATCTGATCCAGTGCCAGATTATTCTTTCTTTTTTTTAGAGACAGAGTCTCACTTTGTCGCCCTCGGTAGAGTACTATGGCATCATGGCTCATAGCAATCTCCAACTTGTGAGCTTAGGCGATTCTCTTGGGGCCAGGTTTGAACCTGCCACCTTTGGTATATGGGGCTGCTGCCCTACTCACTGAGCCACAGGCGCCACCCTAAATTATTCTTGCAATATGAGAATGGGGTAAATGTATTATCATGTCATTTTCTCCTGCAAATATAGTTATTTATTGCTCTTATGCCTGTTTATCAATAATTTTGTTGCCACAAAGACAACAGCACTAACAAATTTACAATAAGATATTTACATAATTAGGGCAGCACTTGTGGCTCAGTGGATAGGGCACCAGCCCCATATCCTGAGGGTGGCAGGGTCAAACTCGGCCCCGGGAAACCTGCAACAAAAAAATAGGCGGGTGTTGTGGCAGGTTCCTGTAGTCTCAGCTACTCAGGAGGCTAAGGCAAGAGAATCGCCTAAGCCCAGGAGGTGGAGGTTGCTGTGAGCTGTGTGACAGCATGGCACTCTACCAAGGGCAATAAAGTGAGACTCTGTCTCTACCAAAAAAAAAAAAAAAAAAAGATATTTACATAATTATACTCTGTGAGACTCAGTCTCGATTATCCGGGAAAATCAGATATAACCTTGAATACAGAGACTATTTTTTACACAAAATGGACCTGAACAGTTTAATAATTACAAATTAGTTTTATATATAAAAATATGAAAAGAACACTCTATGTCCCTTTCTAACATGACAACATAAATGCAATCAAAAACATACAAGCTCAAAGATATGCAAATAATTTGTCTTTAATAGTCCTAGCAATAAAACGAAGACTGTTCACACAGGGGAAATAACAGTTTACCTTTTATCATTCATCCAAAAATATATATACTATATGCACATATACACATGTGTATATATATTTATTTTAAAGTTAAATGTTATATAGAATCTAAGATAAATAAATCAGTTTAATAATAAATCCCAGGAAGATATCTACATTGAGCTCTTAAGTTATTTTCAAAAGTTAAATATTTTGAGTTATAGTTTATCAAAGTCATTTTTGCAATAAATACATGTCCATACTGTCTATAAGACCACAAAATAAAAAGAAGGAGGATTATATACTCATCCCTCAGTATCAGTGGGGGATTGGTTCCCAGAATCCCCAAGTATACCAAAACTCACATACACAAGTCCCTCATTCAGCCCTGGACAACCCATGGATATGAAAACTAAGAACTCTGTTTATGAAGCTTCCTCATCCTGCCAATATTACACTTTCCATCCCTAGTTATTGGGGATGTGGAACTCTCCTATAGGAAGGGTTTAACTCTGTGTTATTTTAAGGTCAACTATACATTACAAAATAGCCAACACCCTTTCCCATATACCCCCAACAAACAAGAGATTATGTTAAGAAGCTAATCCCTATATTATTAAAAATGGTTCTGATTTTTAAAAATACATATACCTGCAAGGTGTATATACACACACATACAAGGTCTGACAATTAAGTTAACAAATTCATCCTTGAAAAAAGGCTACAAACCTCACTGCTGAGTATTAAGTATGGTCATCTTTGAAGTATTTCCCTTGGAAAGCTTTGTATTGACACCAGTGCCTAATATACTCCTCAAAGAAATTTTTGAACTCTTCTGGAATAGCCATCTAAGCTATTATCATATTGCCCTGATATACTGAATATCATTAAATTGTCTTCCTTCCAATATTTCCTTTATCTTGAGGTAAAGAAAAAAGTCATTAGGGGCCAGATCATGTGAGTAATAAAGTACTTGTTTACTGGCTAAAAGCTCCCTCACAGATAGTGCCACGTGAACTGGTGCACTGTTGTAATCCAAGAGCCATACCTTTCTCATGCCAAGGTTGTTAGGTAAGATTTTCCTAACTGTTTCTCTGTCAATGTTTACTTGGTCACCTATGCTTCTCACAGTCAGCTGACAATTCTGATTCACAATTTTATGAATCTTTGCAGTCAGTTCCGCTCATTACTAGCCACTATGACCCTCTTGATCAGTGACACTTTCTCTCACCTCGGAAAACTGTTTATTCCATTTGTACACTGCTGTTTTCTTCATGGCATTATCCTCAACATGTCCCTGATTTCCAGGACTAACATGTCTCTGATTTCACTTCCACTCTTATCTACTTTAACAAGAAATTTAACATTTGTTCTCTGGTCTCATTCAAGCTCTGATGTTATCACGATGGCACACAGGAAAAGCAACAATAATGAATTCCACTTAGTAAAACATCACCACATGTTGAAAAGACCACAGCTATAATGCATTGATATACCAAGGTTATGAAATCTTACTGAGTTGTTTGTACAGTGCTGCCAACATAAGCACATGGTAGTAAGAGTTTGTCAACTTAATTGTCAAAACTCATATATAAAGAAAAGATAGTTTAAATATATAACTTGACTGTATACAAAGCAATGTAAATATTCCACTCAACAAAAGAGGTTTGGCTAACCATTTCATTTCAAGAAACATAAAAAGCTTCTGCTCTATGTTTTTAAGAAAACACATTCACAAAATATGACAGAAATGTCTGCACATCTACCAGTGTAGACAACATATATATATGTACACAGCTAGTACTGAATAAACCTCCCCATACACACCAAATGAAAAAACACAGGGTTAACATTTCTATTGGTAAGAGATCTTTTTTGCCATTGTTTACTGTACATATAATATATGTATGCATATATATACACACACATACATATACACACACTATATATATATATACACACACACACGCACACATTTGTATATATTACATGTATGGTGGGTCTTTCTGTATACCTAGAATATTGTAGTACACAAAATACTTGTCTATTATTCACATTGCAGTCAAATGTTGTCTAGTTCTGCCCACTCACCCAACAACCCAATAAACATTGGCACAGACAAGGCATCAATTAGACTGCAATAAGAAATTATAAAAACAAACATATTTACAAGTATGATCAGCAGCATATTCTATACTTTGACACAGAATATCTCATTTTGAACAAACCTTTTGTTTTTAATAACTCCAAAACAAAAACAAAATAAAATCTTCTCAAATATAAACTTAAAAAAGCTTTACAAAGATTTTACTCTATGGGCAAATAATAATTCTATCATTTACTTTTCAATGAAACTACATTTTAAAATATATGACTAACGGATATGGTATATGCGAAAGTATCATATACAGTGACATTTATCTTCTATACATAAAGCAACGTAAGAATATACACTGTATAGCCAAACGAATCCCAAATATGGCCTAATAATTCAATTTAACAAAGTGTTTATGCCCTTGTCTAGTAATTAATTATTCACAAAATATATGTCTATCAACAATCTATATGCAGATGCTACTAAACAAAAAGCAATATTTGTCACATATCTCTAACAGCCATATAATATTCTTCAGGAACTTAACATTTCTATCCTATGACGTAATGAGTGCTGCTTCATACCTGCATAGAGATGTTATGTGTATATAAACTTGTATACATACATGGGTCAACAATACCTCTAAGTCAAACACTAAACGTTAATATAAAGCAAAAACAATTATACATAGTGACAACTTTATACACATCTAACAACATTTCCTTCCAGTTGCTCAATTATTTCTACATGCAGGTGTTCTGACTATGGGAGGAAGGACAATAGCTTTCACTTTATATATAGTTAGAAAACATGCAGATTTATTAGCTCCTATGCTTCAAAAGACAGAATAACTGTATCCCCTATATAAACACAGTACAAAAGTATTCCAGTGATCATACCATGCTCAAATAGACTCTGCATCCCCATACAAATGTATAAATTGCCTTTACAGAAATACTTATTTTAAATAAAAACCAATTCACTTGTAAAGCCATCTTCCACTGACAAATGAAAACCTTTCTAACCAATATTGTTTGACTACATATAGATATTTTTCTGTTATCCAAACTGTATTTGTATACAGGTATAAACCCATCTGAAAACCATAAACAAAGACAGACCAACAATTCCACCACACTGCGTATCAAAAAAAATTATAGTACTTGTATTATACTAGATATTATACCATAAAATTGTTTCCTATTATATGTACCACAACCTAAAAATTAAGACCATACCATTGCATTTTTCAAACAAAATTCATTCTATCCTAACAATTTATAAGTATATACAATGTTTGTACATCTAGAAAATTACAAGTTAAAAATATTTAACACTGTTACATTGTTTTCTACAGAAATATCCACCAATAATGAGTTAATACTGAAAGGGGACAAAGAATTAATGTTGAATCTCAATTTAACAATTGTACTGGCAACAGGGGACAAGCCTTCCTACTTAAATCAGGATATTTACAAAATATATTTAAAACCAACAACATCTTTACTTAGGAGTAAATCATGGTGGGCGTACAAAAACTGTCTCTGCACATATACACACACTACCAATACTCCCACCCTCTTATCCACTAAATTCTTAGCTTGTATTTGTCTACTATAGAGAAAGATGCCTAGAGTCTATTTAAGTCTAGCTCTTCTCATCAATGAGGAAAAACCATAGTCTAATAATTTAATTTCCCTCAAATGGAAAATGTCTTCTATTATTCTATTCTTTGTAAGATACGGTCCCTTTATCTTTTGTATTCAGGGCAATAGAAAAGCTTGCTGAACACGCAACATTCAAATGTTCATAGAGGTTGGCCTCTTCTGCAATTCCACCATGAACAGAAAATTTTATACTATATAAATTTTAACGTAAAGACCACTGAAAAAATAACATCTATCTACATCCATGACTTCTATACAGAGAGCGGCCTTAACAAGATTACTGACTTATCAATTATATAAGTTAAGTTCCCCCAGAAAACCCCACAGCAATAATCTAAAGTAAAGGGATTTGCAATGTGCATCACCCTGAGGTATTCAACTATTCCATTTTTAGAACCAAATATTAACATATTGTACATATTTTACCAAACTCATTGTTAGCAATATCTATGTCAAAAAAAATTCAGAAAAGTTGTATTTAGAAAACTTCATACGCTATATTCTCAAAAGCACAAGAATGCCTTATTTTTCCTGATTGACATAAAATAGTTTCTTCTTTTGCTTCTTTTAGAAGCACTTAAAAAGACACACTACCTGAGCACTCAAAAAATATGAATACATATTTGTGTATAACTGAAAAGGCTGACCTAAGAATTTCTTTCAAAAATGTGCTGCACAAGAAAATTTTACAAAGTATGTTTTTGGAAACTTCCCTAGGAAACCAGCTATTTTATGATGACAACCATTCCAAAAACATTAATATATTCATGTTGAAGCATCTAGGTATATTTGACTAATTGGATTCCCAAGAAAGTTAAGGAAAACATATACATACAATAAAACTATCATGTCTAATTTCATTCTCTGGCTCTCATAAAGCACAATCAACAATTCATACATCTTCATCATTCAATGAGTACTTTATATTTTCATTCAATACCATTACCTAAACATAGTTCCCAAAACTGTTTCAAAAAACTCATAAGCTAAATACATCCAGAAAAGAATTAAACATAATTTAAGTATTTAAAGTTGTTATGTAATACTAGCAGGAAGAAAAAGGAACCATCTGTTTACTGCATATGCAATTAAGTGTCAAATATAAAAGCTTTTACCAGTAAATCCTTCAAGACCAAGTAGACACTGGCACCAAGTAAAACATTTCTTTCTTTCCCAGTCCATATATTACATAATGAAATGTAAATATTTTAATGTCAAGATGAAGGCCAAGGCAGTATCAACCTGTATATCTTTTGTCAGAAGTTTTACAAATGGTGAAGTATCCAGCTGAATTTAAGATTTATTATTCTTCCTCTTATTTCCACATATTCTTGTAGAATTTGCTTGTCTACTTGAGTTTGTGAAGATTAGCTCAAATATATCAAATCCTCTATATTTAAAATAATTTCAATTCATTAGATAACTTTATGCATTTGCCAAACTGTGACTCAGACAGCACTTTTGGAAGGCATCTAGAGTTAGAGTTGTCCTCATGTTCTTAGAGCAGGCAAATAAATACAGTAGCTCTGGACAGTAGTTCTATAGTAGAGCCCTGGCCACACACCCCGTAAAGCAGATTTCCACACAGGGTGTTATATTTTGATGGCATTCCAGAAATAAAAGTCCTCCAGAAACTCCAGAAGAATTTGTAAACTACAATTTTATCAGTGCAGGGACAATCGTCTAGGAAGATAAGTCCTGCTTATACAGTCAATGGGAATTAAAAAAAAAAGTTTGCAAATCTACATTATCATGTATTCCAATCAATGTTTCCTAATGTATAAGTTTCTGGAGATATTTAAATGACCAGAGATGAGAGTAAAGAGACACCACAGAAGGCAATAATCCAAATGTTCCTCACCTAAAGTATGAGGCGTCCAATTTTTATCATGGAAAATATGCTTTAAAATCAAGTTATGCAATCTTTGTCTCTGCTTCTCTATTCTTGCTTAATTCTAACACTCCTGAAACATGCCAACAGCAGATGAAGAAAATCTGATGAAGTTCATCACATCTTCCCTAAAACTGCTCTGTCAGATAAATGAACTTGAGCTTAGAAGCAAGAAGACTGCTTGAAAGTTTGTCAATACTGTCAAGATGACAAAGTTGTTGGCTAGAGAAGTAACTCCAGATCAGTCATCTCATGGTAAGAAGAGTGTCTTTTCGATGTAATAAGTTTCCAGAGAAAATATCCTGTCCACCTTTTTACGTTGCATCAGAGTCCATGACAGAGAGCCGCTTACTTGCCTTCTAGCTGGCATCATTTTTAAATAACTCTTCATTAACTGGCAGTAAAATGTATAACACATTTATTAACATAAATGAATTTCAAATATTTCATATATTTACTTTCCAGTTATTTTTCTATTAAATTATCTATATATGTTTATCCATTCTTAGAAAAAAAGTTTTTATTTTACATTGTTATAGATCATATATATACATTACACAAGTCAATAGAATAACCAGTATATTTTGCCAACCCAAAGAAACAATAGTTGCATTTTCACTTATTTTTATGTGTTCAATTGCTGCTACCCACTAATAAGTAAACCCTGTCTTATCCTTTCTAATAGCAATTTCCTCTTAATTTAATGGAAAAAGGACAAGTTCAAGTATCATCCTGCCAGATTTATTCTCCAGTGAGCTCGTCTGAAGCAAGTGGAGACCTCCAATAACAAATAGACTTTAGGGATCACCTTTTTTATTTTCAATGTACCACCTTAATTTATTAAATAGACAACTTTAATTGAATGCTAGACAATTTACCTCAATGCTCTCAGCAATATGACAAAAGGAAATGAATACCCTTGTTCTTGACATAAGCCCTAACAAGGAATGGGAAAAATTAAGGCTGAAACTAGGGCCAAACTTTGCCTCTACTGTGTCAGAGCGCGAATCTCTTATACCTTCTGTTAATGCATGTACTGACTCTACCAAAAACTTTGATAACAATACATCAAAAATTGACTAGCCTTTACACACATGCTAGATGCCAATTACTATGCTGGGCTGTGGAGACAAAGTAGTAAAAAGAACACCAAGACATCTAGGTAAAGGCTTGATTTGTTTTTTGTCTCTGTCTGTCTCTCTATATCAGCAGTTCTCAACCTGTGGGTCGCAACCCACAGAAACTGTATTAAAGGACCGTGACATTAGGAAGATTGAGAACCACTCCTCTAAAGGAAAAATATTAGGTAAGTTGGTGTATAGCCTCTTAGAACAACATATCTAAATAGTACCATGAAAGCATTATTCAGTAAATCAAGGATTTTGTGGAAATATCATCACTGTGACTACAAATGTCTTAGGGAAGAATGTTTTTGTTATCTTGATTATCTTAGAGTCATAATTTACTCAGTAGATAAAATATCCAGTGTGTCTAAAATTGAGATGCCACAGTGTTCAGCCAAGCTCACTAAAGAGGGTTACACATTATTCAACAGATAATTAAAATAAAAAGCACAATGGCCCCACTTGGCTCCTAACTTACAATATAATCATAGTGACTCATTGACAGAAAAGTAGTAAGCCACAATTTTTTTAAACCTCCTGTGATTTTTGCTCGTCTTATTCAGTCCATCCGAAGAAAAGAAGTCTTACTTGAAGTCGGGGGTTTTTGTTTGCTGCTTTATCATGGAGAATGACAGGAACATGTCCATATTCTTCAGCACTTCCAAACCTGAAAGAATCCCAACTAACATGCCTAATTTTACAAAGTTTCTAAGTAAAAGAAGACAGTCTATGTAACACTATTTCCAAAAAGAATCACCATAAAAAATTACTAAATTTCAAAAACCAAATACAGGGGCTCGGCGCCTATGGCTCAACCGGCTAAGGCGCCAGCCACGTACACCTAAGGTGGCGGGTTCGAATCCCCAGCCCGGACCCGCCAAACAACAATGACAGCTGCAACCAAAAAATGGCCGGGCGTTGTGGCGGGCGCCTGTGGTCCCAGCTACTTGGGAGGCGGAGGCAGGAGACTCGCTTGAGCCCAGGAGTTGGAGGTTGCTGTGAGCTGTAATGCCACGGCACTCTACCCAGGGGGACAGCTTGAGGCTCTGTCTCAAAAAAAAAAAAAAAAAAAAAAAACCAAATACAGGCATGAGACCATTTGTGGCCAATCTATAATATATATGCTGAAATTTCTCAAGAAAACAGTATTGATACCTCCACTTTGTAACCCACTTAAAATGATCCAGAAGTGGATACTTACCATAAAACAAAACAAAAATTAAAACAAACTATGTCTACTTGCAAAAATCCAAGTTTTGAAGATCCAAATAACTGATATTAAACATAAACCAGATTACCTATCTCTAAAAGGGTTTTGGGCAAAAATTACCACATCTAGGAAATCAACACACTATTCACTGAAATCAACATCTTAAAATGTTATTTTTAATCTACTGTTTCCTGGAATTCTTATTTGGCTTTTTTATCCAAAGAGAATTTAGTTGAATTAAATTCAGAATTAGATAAAGTCTAAATTTAGTCAAATTTAGTTGAATTTGATTTTATAATTAGTATAATTGATTTACACTTAAAAGAAATTATCAAAACTAAGTTTATTTCTTCAAGTGAGGTACATAATGAATATTGCCAATTTGTTCTTATAAATGACATATGGTTTCATATTTCCAAGGAATTTATCAGAGTGTTTATATCCTATCATGCATTTGGCCACATTAATACTATCGATAATTCCTATTTTTTATAGAATTCCAAAGAAAATTTAAATTAGTATAGTATTTTGCATTATTTTAATCACATATAACAACTTTCTTTCAAAATTCCCTGGTCTTTTTCACATTTATGTATATACCAAAATACAACACTTTATTATGCTTTTCATGTACATATAATTAATAGTCATATAATAGCTCTTTCAAGAAAACTAATGTTTCAATGTCCTGAATATCACTTAGACCAGTGGTAACCAGGAACTGGTTAAAAAATCAACTTTTCACACAAAAACTTTAAGTTAGGACACAGCAGACTGTTTAATAAGTCCTCTAGATGTTTCAGATGCACACTAAATTTTAATAAACATCAGCTTAACCAAAGAGCTTTTACTCATTCTACTAATTTAGCAAGAACAGACATTTAATCAGATAATCACAGCAATCTGAAAACATAACCTACGTATGGTCACCTCTCAAAAAAGAATAGAAGCTAACATGAAAAATCTGAGACTAATACTCTGAAGGAAAATACAGATTGCATGTAAACTATAATTCTGACTCCTAACCTATTTCCCACTGTTACAAAATTTAAGCAGTAAAGCTTTCTTGGCTCGGCAACTGTAGCTCAGCAGCTAGGGCACTAGCCACATACACCAAGGATGGCGGGTTCTAACCCGGCCCAAGCCAGCTAAACAACAATGACAACTGCAACAAAAAATAGCCGTGTGTTGTGGTGGGCATCTGTAGTCCCAGCTACTTGGCACGCTGAGGCAAGAGAATCACTTAAGCCCAAGAGTTTGAGGTTGCTGTGAGCTGTGATGCCACTGCACTCTACTGAAGGCAATAAAGTGAGACTCTGTCTCCAAAAAATAAAAAGAAAAGAAAGGCTTTCTTACTGCCAACAAATGGCGCATTCCTGACATTATTCTCAATTTATATGTCTTCATACAACTCAAGGACATGCTTCAACCATTTTAAACTTGTTTTCTTCCCTTCTTTCCATCTTCCCATTCACCAATGCATTCAACTATCTATTACTTCCATTACTCTCATCAAATCACTTCTATCATAAACTACAGCTCGGTTGATCTCAGATTTCCTTTGCAGGAATGGAAACTTTCATCTGGTTCAAGAAATGAGTCTCGGCTCGGCGCCTATAGCTCAACCGGCTAGGGCGCCAGCCACGTACACCTAAGGTGGCGGGTTCGAATCCCCAGCCCGGACCCGCCAAACAACAATGACGGCTGCAACCAAAAGATAGCCGGGCGTTGTGGCGGGCGCCTGTGGTCCCAGCTACTTGGGAGGCGGAGGCAGGAGACTCGCTTGAGTCCAGGAGTTGGAGGTTGCTGTGAACTGTAATGCCATGGCACTCTACCCAGGGGCACAGCTTGAGGCTCTGTCTCAAAAAAAAAAAAAAAAGAATGAGTCTCAGGCTGGGCAACATGGCTCATGCCTGTAATCCTAACACTCTGGGAGGCCAGGACAAGTAGATTGCCTGAGCTCACAGGTTCAAGACCAGCCTGAGCAAGAGCGAGACCCTGTCTTTAAAACAGCCAGGCTTTGTGGCAAGCACCTGTAGTCCCAGTTGGGGAGGCAGAGGCCAGAGACTCACTTGAGCCCAAGAGTTTGAGGGTGCTATGAGCTGTGATGCCATAGCACTCTACTTAGTGTGACAAAGTGAGACTCTGCCTCAAAAAAAAAAAAAAGAAATGAGTCTAATTATCTCATAATCAAGCCAATCCTCCCACTACCATTCAGCTTCCCCCCCAAAAAAAGCCACAAAAGAGGTCTTCTCTTCCAGCAATTATTATTTGAATTATCAGCCACAATGTGGTTATTTGTACTGAATCCTCTATACTGCATCCAACATTTCAAGGTCAAAGAGCCCATGTCATCACTATACCTCAACAGATCCCATGTTCTCTCCTTCTCTTTCTCACTTAACTGCTTGCTTCTAATCTAATTCATTTAAGTAGAAAGGGGATAAGCTCACTTTTCTTAATTCATTCAGCTTCTAGCTGTCTGCCTGGATCAAGAGCACTAAGAAAAACCAAACCAATCAGCTCAGCGCCTGTGGCTCAAGCGGCTAAGGTGCCAGCCACATACACCTAAGGTGGCAGGTTTGAATCCAGCCAGGGCCCACCAAAAACAACAATGACGGCTGCAACCAAAAAATAGCCAGGCATTGTGGCGGGCACCTGTGGTCCCAGCTACTTGGGAGGCTGAGGCAGGACACTCGCTCGAGCCCAGGACTTGGAGGTTGCTGTGAGCTGTGATGCCACAGTACTCTACCCAGGGGGATAGCTTGAGGCTCTGTCTCCAAAAAAAAAAAACCAATCTGAGAGGTTATCAATACATTAATGTGTCTAGCAGGAAAACAGGAACTTAATAAAGGCAAAAACTACAAAAGAACCTAACTACCTTATTTTTTAAAAGAATGTTCACTTCTCTGACCCCAACATCTTTTTGGTATAAAACAAAAACCAATTCTCACACAGTCAAACAGCATCAATGCCCACATCATTTATATCATTTATTAATACGTACATACAAAAACACTTAACACAAATATAGACCTTTGAACTAATTATGAGTACTTAAAAATAAGATCTTGCTATATTCAACTGCCAATGGTATATTTTTTATACATGCATTTTCTAAATTACCTGTTTACTCGCCAAACCTCCCCTCATAAAAGCTACTAAAAGCAAAAAAAAAAGCATCTAATCACTGAATGCCAATCAGATATAACAAAAGACCTATATGACTCATAAAAAAAAATAAAAGTATAGAATTATGTGAGATTAGAGACATCATTCAAAAAATACATGGTATGCAGCAAATTATTTCATCAAGGGCTCAGTATCAGAAAATTCAAAATGCCAATTTCATTCCCTTAAATGAATCATATGGAGTCCAAAATGTTTATTAAATCTTTCTCACCAAGATACAGAAAATGGTAACTTAAGAATAGTCCCTGGGGTGGCGCCTGTGGCTCAAGTAATAGGGCACCAGCCCCGTATACCCAAGGTGGTGGGTTCAAACTTGGCCCCAGGTGAAAACTGCAAAAAAAAGAATAGTCTCTCAAATGTTAACTTTAGCATTTAGCCAAAAACATAAATTAAGTAAATTCTCACCAGACCAAAACAATTAGCTCACCAACAAAGTAGCAATTTCTCATTTATGGAGAAGCTGTCTCACAGTGATAGGAAATATGATATATGAAATTTCCATACAAGGGTGGACTGGGATGGTGATGGGAGGGAAAAACCATACTAGTTTCTTATTAATAAAAGTCACCACTCTCTTGAAGTTATCATTTGAAATGCACAATGGAAAAACAAAGGTGAGATATACCAATGCTATGAACACAAAAACTCTGCAAAAGAAAATTGTACTGATGGATCTAGAACCAACTTCCCTTACTGCAGTGGAAATAACCTATGGTGCCATTCTCCTTAGCCTGCACAGTACTGATTAGGAAAAAACCTTGGGAAATTTACTAAGAACTTATATACAGAATATTTGTGTCATGAGTCCTTAGATTAATACTTAGGCTGGACTTCAGAGTAATCACATTGAGCTTTACTTCATCATGCTCACTAAACACAGCTCATCATAAATCCAACCAAGGTCTTTCCCAAGGTTTTTCCCAATGACTAAAACAACTATGTAAAAAGATTAACACCTCCACACAACATTCTACTACCCAAGGGACAGTAGCTAGCCTGTAAGAATGATCTGATTTATGTAACAATGAATATGAAATAGCAACAATTATTCAGGTAACACAAAATTAGGTGGTAAATGTGAAGAAATATAATTCGTTTCTACAAGCAAATTATCTAATGAAATGAAATGAAAATATCCTAATGTTACCACATACAGATGTTATCAACTTGCTATTCTCCCCAATAATTTAATGTATATCAATTTAAGAACATAGAGTACATTGATAATATACAGCAAAATTTTCCAGAGTTAAGTATAAACAAATTATTTAGGATAAAGGAAGATGGGCTTCATTTTATTAAATGAAGGCTAGTTGAACAGATGAAGTACAAAGTCCAACAAACAGATTCTGAAGGAGATCTAAACTAAGTCCTAATATTTCTAAACACAAGGAACCAAGATGATAAGGTAACACAATCCAAATTTTATGGACATCATAAAACTCATACCACTTTTCCTGAAACATATCTCCTAGTATATACGAAATTACTGATTTCTGGAACTGTGTCCTTTCAACTTTATTTTTTTCACCAAAGAACAAATGATCTAACAAAATACACAGGAAAGAGCCATGCAAATAAATCATACATAAGAAGAAAGACAGTTCAAAAATTCACAGGTATGAATACCTACACTATAAGTCACTATATTATCCTTAGCTATTAAATACAAAATGATCCACATTAAACAAACATCTAATTGAGCTATGAGGATCTTTCTTGCATCTGGGGTACTAAGTCTGGAACTCACTTAATTTTTTATATTTAAATCATGCTCAGTCAAGAAAATTAATTCAGCCTATCTTCTAACCATTTCTATCTCACATTAGTTCTTAAAATCATAGGCAAGTAGGTATTACGTTTAAAAAGCTAATTTCAATGCCCAGCAGAGATGATGCTGAAAGCAGAAGAAATAGAATTATTTCTTCTCATTTATTATTTCTCATCTTGCTGTAAGACCACCTCATCTCTTTATCAATATATCATTTAAAACACTCCCCACTTGGGCAGTGCCTGTGGCTCAAAGGAGTAGGGCGCCGGCCCCATATGCCTGAGGCAGTGGGTTCAAACCCAGCCCTGGCCAAAAACTGCAAAACAAACAAACAAACAAAAAAACCCCAAACACTCCCCAATTCACTTTCTGTTGGCTTATCAAACATATCATCAGAACTTTATCTCAAATATTGCTCTATAACTAAGTGTTCCTCACTCTTATAATCTCAAGTGGCACTTATGATTTCCACCTTTTATCAAAAAATAACAAAGATGTGCCTTAAAACAAACTAAATATCAAGAAAAGGTATGAAACAAAATAAGTACTGGTAAATACTAAATAATTCAACTGACCTGTTTAGGAATGGCTGGTTACTTCAGTGTATAGGAGAATGAAGTCAGATATTAAACAGGCCTAGATTCTAATCAGCTATTTCATCATAAGGAAGTACATACAAACTTGTTTTCTGACATAAATTGAGTAATACTGCCTCATTCTTTCACATAATATTTCTTAAAACATCTATTTTTGTGATGAGCTCTGTACAAGTGGATTAATCATAGACAAATGCATAAAAAAGAAACACAATACCAACTATCCTAAAATGTCAACAACATTCATGTGAAGTCATGTACCATACTCACTGTGTTCCACAATATCTGCTCCATAAATATTATTCCTCCTTCTTCCTGGACATCACTTAGAACCCTAGAACTGTGGCACATTTTTTATCCAAGAGGTATAGTTTCATTTTACCATGTCCTTGTTTATGTCTCACTAGGTGCCTGCACCTTCTGTGATCCAAGGGTAAGTTTCGTTTTAGCTTTCAACAACATACAAAGTACAGAAAAAAGAAAAAGAAATTAGCTCAGAATATCCATGTAAATAAAGGATATGTGAGGAACTGGGAAAGTATAATACTACACCTTCCAATTCTAAGTATTCAATGTTTTCATATGTCAAGCTAAGATTTTCTATTGAAAATCTTGAAACTAGAAAAATCTAGTGAGGCACATTGACTGGCTTTCAGTGTCATTTTAAGCTCAAGTTTTGAAATCATTATGTTCAGACAAGGTCCTATGTCATCATGAACCTAGCCAAGGCCTCTGCAATTTACTCTTACTTGTCTTTACAAGGTTATTTTACCTGAGTGATTTACGTTTCTGTCCTAAAAGCAGCTAATATGATTTTCAGCCTCGTTGCGACACTACTGGTTAGGATCCACACAGCAGAAAACTCAGGATCAAATTTTCTCTTCCTTTCTGAGTCATCAACTAAGTGGGCAAAAGAGTATTACATGAGTCTGAAAAAGGTGCAACTTACAAATATATCACTTCAGTTTCTTGTCATTCTCCCATTAAAAGAAAAACCCATGAAAACCTATCTTGGCTTTATTTCAAAAAATTAATCTACTGAGCATTATTATGCATATGAACAGGACTAAGGAAGCTAGAATTTAAGTATAAGACTGAATATAGCAACATATCAGCAACTGGATAAAACACATTTGAAAATCTCACCTAGCTCATTCTTGCCCTTAATATTTCTTAAAACATGTATAAGACTATAATTGACTAGTATAATTAACTACGTGTTGAAATCAGTAAAGGTTATCATCTTTCTAAGATGAACATAATGATTAAGTGATTATAAAATTTCTAGAGAAGAACTATTATCCCATAATTATTTATGTAAATCAGTCTATAGTTGTAATATTATGTTAGAAGAGCCTGAAAGAAATAAAACACCAATATATTAATTAGAAGACTTCTAAAATTGTATATCATAGTATTAATTGAGAAGTAATGAGTTCACAAAAGCATGTAACTTCCTAAGTAACTTTTGAAATCCTTACAGTATCAAGACCAGTTTGGCTGTCATATGAACAAAGAATATCCCAAATACTTCATAACCTACAGTAAAGTACAATAACTACTAAATCCCAAGAATTCCATTTAAAACTGTTCTGCAACCACAATGAAAACATTTATCAAACATGACCAGCAACATGAACATATTTATGGATTTAAAATTTCATAAAATACGTATATCAGGAAATAAGTTGTTGCCAAACCAAGTTCTAAAGGAGACGTGCAAGATTTGAACATAAGAACCCAGGATGATTTCTAGGTAACACAAAGCATTTACGACCAAGAAGGTCAGAATGAGCAATCCATAACAAAATATTCACCCACCAATCTTAACCCCCCCAACCATATTAAAATCTATGTCCCAAGTTGTCTTCTTTTATACAAGTATAACTCATAAACTATGAAGGTTCTCAAAAAGTCAAGCAAGCTTTGGGAAAAAGAAAATGGCATTACCACCACCAAAACAGCTATTAGAAGTAAATACCATACAGGTCTTTTATGACTCACCTTCAACTTACAAACCATTCATTTTTAGTTAAAAAATCATTAAAAACAGGTTTTCCTCAATTTCGCTGCATGATCACATATGTCAAAATCTCAGGGTCATCCATACCATTTCTACTCAAGGAGAAATGCTTCCCTACAAAAACAAAAAAGTATCACAATTAATAGTAGTTCTAAGAGCAGAATGAGGAAAAAATACAGACCTTCACATACCACTCACACAAATCTGAAAAAGGTGATGTCATTTGTTTACTTTATGTTTCTTACCTGAGAAGGACCATCAATCCTGGAAACAACTTTGGAAGAGACCATACAAAGTTGGTGACTATAATGACAGTCACTTTCATGATTTCTTTTCTTTGGAACCCCTCCACCTGCAAGCACATGACTTAAAAGATGGAAAATATATCTGAAAACTAATGCAGGTATGTTCAAAAGAGAAAATAAAATTCTAGTCAGTCTATCTCTATCGTATTATGGAGCTAGCACCAATCTTTAACAGTACTACTGAAAAGCGAACTCCTATAATCAGTATAGATAATTCATTCACTGCCTAGTTGAAACCTTGGCAGCAAAAACCTAAAAATCTCCTCCCTCTTCTCTTCTAAAATGTACTTATTTGTTCAATAACTAACTCAAACTGGACCTAGTTACAAGAGCATTCCTTAACTATTAAACTCAGAGTTTGGCTCTGATACAAAGACTCTGTCATTCTGATACAGGTGAATATGAGCATAATTTGTACCATAGTATGCCAAATGTATTTTAGGGTCTATAATATAGACCCTAAATAAATGTTATTATACTGAATAGAATATATTACCTCAAATATGCAATCCCTTGCCTCACAGTATTTGAGGCTCTGCCAGTCATTTAGTAATTTATAAATGAATACTTACTGGTAGACAATGGTTATTTCAGTATCAGGTCCTCAGTTCTGTTCACAAGGCACTGTAAAACCTGAAGTTCCAACTTTCACACAAAGCAATGATCCAAATTCCAAATGCTTTGATTTAATGAGTGTAAGTCTGATTCAGTACCACAATTTCCTTAAGTACAAAGATAGCCTTACAAGGCTTTTCATCCCATCCCCAGTTCCCTTCAGATAATGCTGCATAGTTAAGTGAGAGGCAGGAGGCCAAGTTTGAAGCAGCACAATCACTTAAACCCCCTGGTCATGAGTTGCCTTATTTATAAGGGTTTTTACCCAACACCAGTCAAATCATAAAATGAAGGTTAGGAAGCAGGAACAAGTATCACAACCATTAAATCCTAGGAATCAAAGAGAAAATAATTTGAATGAATTGCTTAATAGGAATTGCCTCATCCACAATTATCTTCAAGACTAGAAAAATTCCAGTTTTGACACTAACCTCAACAAAATTTTTAAAAAACGTACAACAGTACCTCACAGTTTAATTTCTCTATGCATTTATTATTAGCTATTATTAATGCAGAAAGGGGACAAAAAGCTCACAAACACTCTACACAATTTCACAAGACACATTGCAGGGTGAGGGGGGAGTGACTGAGATGTATCAATAGTATCAGTATCCTAAGGTCTGGGAGGACGCATTCCTGGGGGAGGTGGACCTGAAAAGGAAACAGAAACAGTTAGAAAAAGATCTTATAAATATTCAGGTGCCTGGCTGGCTAATTGAGCCCCTATGCTCCCACTCACCTCTAATTCCTGGTGGAGGGGGTCTCATTCCTGGAGGGGGCATACCTATTGGTGTCCCTCGAGCAGGGGGAAGTCCAATTGGTGGGCCCATGGGTGGTCTCATACCAGGTGGAGGAGCCATAATGCCTATAACAAAAAATGGCAGACATGAAGGGCCCATAAATTGGCTCGAGGAAGTAAGAAATGGCCCAGAGAATAATGAGAGGGTCAAATCATTTCTTTGAGAACACTACTCTTAACACATCATCTCCAATTCAAAATAGTCCACAGCCTTTAATTAAAAACCAGTATGTTAAAAAGGGAAACATACTCTCTAAATTCCATATTAAGCACTTAAGGTGCATCTTCATTCATTAACTTCTTTTTTAGTGTCTTTTTAATCATCATTTCCTCATGATGACATAATATCTCGCCAGAAACCCAAATTCTTCTTATTCACCAATATCTTACCTGGAGGTGGTGTTGCTCTGCCTACAGGGGGAGGTGGGGTCCCTCGTCCTGGGGGATACTGGGTTGGGGCTCCAGCAATGCTGGCAGTAGCAGCAACGGCAGCAGCTGCTACAGTGCCTCTTCCCTGTGGAGTCATTACCTGAGGAAGCATGGCCAAAAAGTAAAAGTGAGGCACATCCTCACATTATTCAAACACACAAAACAAATGGTATAAAAGACCTATTAAATACAAACAATTATTGCAATTTTGCATTTCACTCATTATCTCCACTTTTTTTTTTTTTTAAACTTTGGCACTAATAAGTCCTTTTGTCCTTTCTCAACTCTGGTATATTCATCCAAATTCTCTTTACTTCCCGACCAATAGTGGCAAGTTAATCCTATCAAAGTACTCTTAGTCACGCAATGACCAAATGCTGCTTACATAGTATGACATGTATAGTTAGGTTTTAAATCTCCGGAGTATGCCCAATGGACACTGGGCAGTCCAGAGACTCCCCTGAGAGGCTAGAGCATGGGGTGGCTTCATCAAGCATAAGACAATAAAGTTTTATTGTGATAAGTTAGTGTATATGGGAAAGTTGAGCACTGTATTTCTTCTACCTAGATCAAATAATTCTTAGCATTTTGCCATTTCTGTTTGCTCACTCTCCATCTATGAGTTTAAATGTATTGCCGAACCACTTCAAAGGAAGTTATGGAGGCACTGAACCATTTGAAAATAAGTTGTAGGCATTGTAACATTTTGCAACTAATACTTTACAACATAACATTTCATAATTGTTAATAAATATTTTAACATGTGTTTCATCAGAATAAGACCACTGGCCTTCCCCAAGCCTAAAACTAACCAAGTCATTATCATATCTAAGAAAATTAACTGTGTATTCTATCAGGTTTTTTAATCTCACATTCTGCCACATCCTGCCAATAAAATGAAACCCTCTCCTAGTTCCTCACCTGCTGGGATGGTCCCCCAACTCCTCGGACTGGGCCTGCTAACCCAGCAGGAGCCTGAGGAATTGGTACACCAGCTGGTACTCCTCTGCCAGCTGCCCTACCAACTCCAGGGCCTCCTGCAGCTCCAGCAAGGGGTACTCGAGCAATGCCAGTCTGAAACAAGAAAATTTATAGCTTAAATATAAATAATTTATCCAAGTTCTTAGATGTCTTATTCAAAAGTCATTTCTCCCCATATCCCCACGCCATCTCATATTAGTTCAGAATTGAAGATAATAAGTATAGAATGGAAGTGCTTTGCAGATTCCTAAAATGTATATAGTTGTCAAATGTATTTTTATAACCATACAAAGCAAAAATAAGTCAGATTATCTTACCCTTATCTATAAGCTTCCATCAGATAGAATAACTCATCAAAAAGCCTTAATCCCTAAAAGCACAGATAACCAAAAACTAACATCAAGTGCTATACACATTTTCTTTGACAAATGTATACTGTGCCTCTAGTGTGTACCCTGATTTCAAATATACGAAATACTTTTAAAAATGTTCTCGCACACTTAAGTTCTTTCCTTCCCTATATCTTCCTTACATCTTTGGGGGGTGGCCCCTCCACAGTCATGGATACCAAGTTCTCCCCACGCAGCAACACCAGACCCAAAACCCGCTTTTCTTCACGTTCTGGCTGCTTCGCATTCTTTGGCCTATAAATCAGAAGTAAATTTCAGTCACATAAATCCTAGTGACCTCTAGATCACTCAATCACCCAAATATTCATGAAGTAACAATGAAAACAATAACTTATGCCATTTAAACAGTAACCTACAACCCCAAAGTAACAAGAAATACTTCTAGACTCATAGTAACATACAAGGATAAAGAGCAAAGTTATCTTATTTAACTTCAGTCTTTTTTCTCAATGTTTCCTTAATGTTACGCGATAGCAGATCTAAGTTATTCTATAAAATGACATGCCTAAACCTTTTAAGATATTCAAAATTGGCTCAGCGCCTGTCACTCAAGTGGCTAAGGCACCAGCCACATATACCTAAAGAGGCAGGTTCGAATCCAGCCCAGGACCGCCAAACAACAATGATGGCTGTAACCAAAAAAAAAAATAGCAAAGGCAGGAGACTTGATTAAGCCCAGGAGCTGGAGGTTGCTGTGAGCTATGCCATGGCACTCTACCCAGGGGGACAGCTTGAGGCTCTGTCTCAAAAAAAAAAAAAAAAAGGCTAATAAAAAAAAAGATATTCAAAATTGAAACATCACCTTTCATATCAGGAAAGGAGACAACTTTTTAAAAATTATTTAACTAGGCTCAGCACCTGTAGCTCAAGTGGCTAAGACGCCAGCCACATACACCAGTGCTGGCGGGTTCAAATACAACCTCGGCCTGCCAAACAACAATGACAAATAGAACAAAAAATAGGCAGGCATCGTGGCAGGTGCCTGTAGTCCCAACTACTTGGGAGGCTGAGGCAAGAGAATTGCTTAAGCCCAGGAGTTGGAGGTTGCTATGAACTGTGATGCCACAGCACTCTACCCAGGGCGATAGCTTGAGGCTCTGTCTCAAAAAAAAAATTATTTAACAAAATAACTAAATCTTTTTTTTATTTTTCTGGTTGCAGTTTTTGGCTGGGGCTGGGTTTGAACCCACCACCTCTGGCATATGGGGCTGGTGCTCCACTCCTTGAGCCACAGGCACTGCCCTAAATAACTAAATCTTAATGATATTTAATATTTAGTATAGAACTGAAGGAAACTGAAACAGTAATACCAAAGAAGGAATACCAAGTGGTAATTATATCCCAACCCCTACCATGAAGAACAATTCACTATTTAAACCAAGATTTCTTTAGTCTAAGACTGTAACAGAAAGCCAGGTATGGTGGCTCCCACCTGTTATTCTAGCACTCTGGGAGGCCAAGGCAAGTGAATTACTTAAGCTCAGGAGACAAGCCTGAGCAAGACCAAATCTCTGTCGGTACTAAAAATAGAAAACCTAGCCAGGTGTTGTGACAGGTTCCTGTAGTCCCAGCTACTTGGGAAGGTGAGGCAGGAAGATCACTTGGAACCGAGGAATTTCAGGTTGCTATAAGCCACGATGACACCAGGGCACTCAACCCCAGTGAGACAGAGTGAAACTCTATCTCAAAAAAAACAAAAACAAAAACAACACACACACAAAGACTGTAACAGAAGCAAACCAATTAATAACAGGTTTCTCAATTTGTAAAATAAATATAACTTGATCATTTTTGATATTACAGTTTTATTCCTACTAAATCCATGATTGTTTTTACAAAGTTAAAATAGTTTGGAAGCAAAGACTTTGACCTAATTCCACCTCTGGACTTTCCTTCCTACTGCCTCTACCTCTATTACCCAAACCCAATCTGGCCTTACTTGATCTTCCTGAACTCATCACAATCACAGAGAATCAAATTCATATGTTTGTCAAAAGCCTTGAAGGTGCCAATGAAGATCCGGCCGTCTTGAAGGATACATCTCATTCTATAGTCAATGTGCTGTAGCATCTTGCTACTCTTGCCCACAGTCTGGAAGTAAGTAAGTAAGATAAAAAAGAGTTGGTTATCAGTTTGTCTGTGGCCTCCTTTCCCAATCTTTTCCCATTTCTCACCCACTTTTATATAATCCAAATCTGGTTTCCTTAAAAAAACCTCTTCTTTTTCCAATAATTTTTCCATACTTAACTCAATATACTTAACCAAATTTGGATTCAGAACAACTATCCTTCTCTAAATAAGAAACTCTGTACTTCTCAAAATCCTAGAAATCATTCTCATCATGATAAATTAAAATTCTACCCAAACAACGATCCTCAAGCCAAGCTCACTTTAAGATATTTATTTTAGTACCCTTTTCTTTCCCAATTCTAATCCAAAATACCACTTCCTAATCCAAATGACCATGGGGACTAGTTTTTTTTTTTTTACCCCTGTTCAAATTCCTACCTCTATTAAAAACTTTACAACTCCCAGTTTGGCGCCTATAGTACAGTGATTATGGCGCCAGCCACATACACTGAGGCTGGTGGGTTTAAACCGAGCACGGGCCAGCTAAAACAATGACAACTGCAACAAAAAATGGCCTGGCACTGTGGCAGGTACCTGTGGTCCCAGCTACGTGGGAGGCTGAGGCAAGAGAATCACTTAAGCCCAGGAGTTGGAAGTTGCTGTGAGATGTGATGCCACAGCACACTACCAAGGGCAACAAAGTCACTCTGTCTCAAATAAAACAATAAAAAAACTTTACAACTCCCAGTAACTCAGTGCAAGAATGATGCACTAATTCTTAGTTCTTTTAAGAACTGCTAAGTTCATCATACCCACAACCCTATTATTTTACACTTAGAATCAGTGTTTCTTTGCCTTCTTTCTCTTTCATTGGTTCCCCTTAGGCATGTTTTAGATTTTTATCCTAATCACCCATACTTCTGAAATTGTAACATGTAGATATGCTGCATTTAGTATTTCTATACAATGGGACCCTATGGAGGACCTCAAAGCATTATAAAGCCTGAGACTGTTTTTCCTATCTCAAGAACCAAAATTCACCCTCTTGGGGGCATTTATCCTTCTCTTTGGGAAAGCATGCACTAGACTGTCCATTCCTCCTACTCAACCAAACTAAACACACAGTAATCTCTACTTAGAATTCTAACTCTGTCTCCAGACTGTTTTCCTCTGTACTATTGAAACTCAAGCCCCTCGATTTTCAAAATGGTGTTTCTGTCTTCTGTAATCTGACCTAAGAGTCTCTCACCTATAAGATGGTCTCTTGCAACTATAATAACTAAAAACTTTGGCCAGGCATGGTGGCTCACACCTATAACTCCATCTCTAGGGTGGTGCCTGTGGCTCAAAGGAGTAGGGCACTGGCCCCATATACTGGAGGTGGCAAGATCAAACCCGGCCCCAGCCAAA
>NW_003852633.1:204847-208800 GCF_000181295.1 Otolemur garnettii
CCAAGAATTGGAGGTTGCTATCAGCTATGATGCCACAGCACTCTACCCAGGGTGACAAAGTAAGACACTATCTCAAAAAAAAAAAAAAAAGAAAGAAAAAACTTCTGTATTTTTTCACATCATAAAAAAACCTCTCAAGATGGCTTCCAGGGTGGTGTCTTGTGGCTCACTGAATAGGGTGCTGGCCTCATACACAGAGGGTGGGGGGTTCAAACCTAGCTCCAACCAAACTGCAACAAAAAAATAGCCAGGCGTTGTGGCGAGCACCCATAGTCCCAGCTACTCAGCAGGCTGAGACAAGAGAATCACCTAAGCCTAAGAGCTGGAAGTTGCTGTGAGCTGTGACACCATAGAAATCTAACGAGGGTGACAAACTAAGACTCTGTCTCACAAAAAAAAAATGGCTTCCAAACCTCTATTAATAGGACGTCATCAGAAATTGCTCATGTCAGTTCAGCACCCATAGCACAATGGTTAAGGCACCAGCCACATGCACCCAGGGAGGCAGGTTCAAACCTGGTCCAGGCCAGCTAAACAACAATGACAAAAAACAGGTTGTGGCAGGGACCGCCGGTAGTCCGAGCTCCTTGGGAAGCTGAAGCAAGAGAATCACTTAAGTCTAAGAGTTTGAGGTTGCTGTGAGCTGTGACACCACAGCACTATGCCATGGGCGACATAGTGAGACTGCCTCAAAAAAAAAGGGGGGGGGGAGAAATTGCTCATGTCCAGCTGTTGCAGTAAGAATCCATATCCACAAATATCCTTATTTCTTACATTCAGAACTCAAAATCACCCCACATGCCAGCAAAGTATTCCTTTGGGTCTTTATAAAAGCTCCTCATCCTTCTAACTTAATGTACATCTTACCATGATTGCTGCTCCACCGATTCTGATGTCCACAGTTAAAACTTCTTGATTTAAGACCAAAGGGAAGGCTATGGATAAAGATGTGATGCAGGATCTCCTAGAAATAATGCAAGCTGGGCAAAAACTTCAAGCAGTAGATGAAGCCTGCAGAGAAAAGCACATTATAGCTTGACATGTTCAAAAGCATCCATCCTGTCATATACCCTTACCCACACCAAGGTACTACCAAATTTCACTAGTCTCCATCTTAACTTATATATTTGACACAACTAGAATTGACAAAACTCATATTTTATTTAGCAATTTTTTTTTTTTTTTTTAGAGACAGAGTCTCACTTTGTTGCTCTTCAGTACAGTGCTGTAGTGTCATAGCTCATAGCAACCTCAACTCCTAGGCTTAGGCGATTCCCTTGCCTCAACCTCCCAAGTACCTGGGACTATAGATGCCCACCATAATGCCCGGGTATTTTTTTGTTGTTGCAGTTTGGCCGGGGCTGGGTTTGAAACTGCCACCCTCAGTATATGGGGCCGGCACCCTAGTCACTGAGCCACAGGCGTCACACCTTTTTTTTTTTTTTAAGACAGTCTCACTATGTTGCCCTCAGTAGAGTGCCATGGCATCACAGCTCTCAACAACCTCAAATTCTTGGGCCCAAGTGATTCTCCTGCCTCAGCCTCCCAAGTACCTGGGACTACAGGTGTCCACCACAACACCTGGCTATTTTTTTGTTGCAGTTGTCATTGTTGTTTAGCTGGCCCAGGCCGGGTTTGAACCCACCAGCCTCGGTGCATGTGGCTGGCACCACAACCACTGTGCTTTGGGCACTGAGCCTATATAGCAACCTTTTTTTTTTTTTTTTTTGAGACAGAGTCTCACTATGTTGCCATCGGTAGAGTGCCATGGCGTCCCAGCTCACAGCAACCTCAAACTCTTGGACTTAAACAATTCTCTTGCCTCAGCCTCCCAAGTAGCTGGGACTACAGGCGTCTGCCACAATGCCCAGCTGTTTCTCTGTTGCATTTGTCATTGTTATTTTAGCTGGCACGGGCTGGGTTGGAGCCTGCCAGCCTCAGAATATGTGGTTAGTGCTGTATCCACTGTGCTACTGGCACTGAGCCCTATTTAGCAATTCTTAAGTGGTTTTTTTTTTATTGTTTGGAATTCATTGCACGTACAAACAATTAGGTTACACTGATTGTATTTGTTAGATAATGTCCCTCTTGTACTTGTATCTCACCCCCCAAGAAGTGTGCCATATACTGTGACTCCCATCCCTGCCTCCACCCCATCCCTGCTACTTCATTCCTCTACCCAACTCCTTGTATTTGCTCATCTACTGTGTTCACATTAGAATTGAGCCTGTGGCTCAAGTGGCTAAGGTGCCAGCCACAGACACCTAAGGTGGCGGGTTCGAATTCAGCCCTGGCCCGCCAAAACAACGACAGTTGCAACCAAAAAATAGCCAGGCATTGTGGCAGGCACCTGTAGTCCCAGCTACTTGGGAAGCTGAGGCAGAAGATTAGCTTGAGCCCAGAAGTTGGAAGTTGCTGTGAGCTGTGATGCCACAGCACTCTACCCAGGGGGACAGCTTGAGGCTTTGTCTTAAAAAAAAAAAAAAAAGAATTGAGTACATTAGATTCTTGCTTCTCCATGCTTGTGGCGCTTTACTAAGAAGAATGTGATCCACCTCTATCCAGGTTAATAAAAAAAGATGTAAAGTCTCCATCTTTTTAACAGCTGAATAGTATTCCATGGTGTACATATACCACAGCTTGTTAATTCATTCCTGGGTTGGTGCACATTTAGGTTGTTTCCACATTTTTGTGATTATAAATTGAACTTCTATAAACAGTATAGTGCAAATTAATTCTCAATTGTTTCAATGTTAATGGACAAAGAGGGTCCCAGACACCTGCAATGTTAGCCAATAAACAGAGAAGGGGATAGATAGGTCCAAACTTTAACAGAAGGCTAGCAATACTGGAGAACAGTGACAGTAGCCTCTATAAGACTATTCTGTTCTTCCATTTCCAAAATTTCAGTTTATACATAATGGTTCTGTACAGTAAATACCACAATAATTCTTATTTTAAATAACAATCAGCACAACTCAGTGATAATATATTACAACATCTCCAATTAAAAAGTCAACTCCTAAATTATTCAGATGGGCATCTACGGGTGGGAGCTAAATTTAAAAAATAGTAAGAATGAGAGTTAGGGCCAGGCATGGTGGCTCATGCCTGTAATCCCAGCACTTGGGAGGCTAGGCAAGTGGATTGCCTGAGCTCATGATTTTGAGACCAACCTGAGCAAGAGTGAGACCCTGTCTCTAAGAAATAGCCAGGTGCTGTGGCAGGCACCTGTAGTCCCACCTGTGTGGGAGGCTGAGGCAAGAGAATCACTTGAACCCAAGAGCTTGAGGCTGCTGTGAGTTAAGATGTTACGGCACTCTACCAAAGGTGACCAAGTGAGAATTTGTCACAAAAAAAAAAAAAAAATAGTGAGATGCAGGAGGTGAAGGTCACTAGGACCTAAAACAACCAGACCAGCTATGTCACGTCCACCCTAGCCTGAAAGACTCCATCTTATTCTCACTACATGTGGTTTTACAAATAACATCAAAAATAAGTTTCATGGGCGGCACCTGTGGCCCAAAAGGTAGGGTGCCGGCCCCATATGCTGGAGGTGGCGGGTTCAAACCCACCCCAGCCAAAAACTGCAAAAAAAAAAAAAAAAAAAAAGAAAGAAAGAAAAAAAAATAAGTTTCATGGGTGGAGCCCAGTTCAGTAGATAGGGCGTCAGCCACATACACTGGGTTATGTGAAGGTTCAAATCTGGTCCCAGGCCAGCTAAAACAACAATGATGAATGATGGGCTCAGCACCTGTAGCTCAAGTGGCTAAGGCTTCAGCTACATACACCCAGAGCTGGCAGATTCGAATCCAGCCCAGGCCTGCCAAACAACAGTGACAACTACAACCAAAAAATGGCTGGGCATTGTGGCAGGTGCCTGTAGTCCTAGCTACTTGGGAGGTTGAGGCAAGAGAATCACTTGAGCCCAGGAATTGGGAGGTTGTTGTGAG
>NW_003852633.1:210062-216052 GCF_000181295.1 Otolemur garnettii
ATAATACTTTTTTTTTTTTTTTTTTTTGAGACGGAGCCTCAAGCTATCCCCCTGAGTAAAGTGCCATGGCATCACAGCTTACAGCAACCTCCAACTCCTGGGCTCAAGCGAGTCTCCTGCCTCAGCCTCCCAAGTAGCTGGGATTACAGGCACCCACCACAATGCCTGGCCATTTTTTGGTTGCAGCCATCATTGTTGTTTGGCGGGCCCGGGCTGGGGATTCGAACACGCCACCTTAGGTATATGTGGCTGGCGCCTTAGCCGCTTGAGCCACAGGCGCCGAGCCTCATTCACAATACTTTTTCCACTCTCATTTTCTGAAGGTTTATTATCATCTTAAAATAATGGAACAAAAGTATTAAATCAAAATCAACTCTGGAATGGCTTTTTCCTAGAAAACAAAAGCAATCAACATAAAAGACAACTAAATAAATCTGTACCACATTGAAAAATTATGGATAGTATCTTTATTATGTTGCACATTCAATTAAGAAATACTGATAAAACAGAAAGATGAAAAAAGACAAAATAATAGAAAGAAATTAGTAAATCACCATTGGAAATATTTAGATTCTTTAACATTCATTGCTAATGATATTCTAATTAAAATAATTAATCTTGATGAAAAGGTATTATAATTGACACTTTTTTTTTTTTTTAGAGGCAGAGTCTCACTTTATCACCCTTGGTAGAGTGCCATAGCATCACAGCTCACAGCAACCTCCAACTTCTGGGCTTACGCGATTCTTTTGCCTCAGCCTCCAGAATAGCTGGGACCACAGGCACCTGCCACAACACCTGGCTGTTTTGTTTTTGTTGTTGCAGTTTGGCTGGGGCTGGGTTTGAACCTGCCACCCTCGGTATATGGGGCCAGCACCCTCCTCACTGAACCAGAGTACTATAATTGACACATTTTTTGAAGGCAAGAAAACTAATACTTTGCGATTCAATTTAGAAAATGTACTTTGAATCCATTTTTTTTTACACATGCATATCTGAGAAAATAATTCTGCCTAATGTTTTATGAAAAGCTATTTGCTGAAGTCTTATTCAAACTACCAGCAGAAAAAAAAAATGAAGTATCTTGCAAAAGAGAATTATAAGACATTCACTAGGCTGGATATTCAACAGCCATTTATAATGCAGTATTTTATATATCATTCACAAGTGAAAATCCATAGAAAATAGGAATAAAACTTAAAACACATGAACTATAAAATGTGGATATAAAACAGAAAAATCACAAAATAGTCAGGACAGGAAAATTAAAGACCTGCTTTTACTTTTTTAATACTTTATGCAATGTGTGAACCTTTTTAAGGAAAAAGAACATAACAGGTCCCCAGTGATTAAACCCCAAACATCGTATTATTTAATGGTTTCTTTATTGTTGGTAATTACCGAATCAGTTCTAACCTGGTTTTTGTTTGTGATCAGCTTCTTCACTGTTCCAATACCGCTTTAACCACCTCTTGGTGTCTCAGCTAAGAATGCCTGTCTTAGTTCAGCCTGGAAATCCACCACAGGAGCTTGTAGCTGCTGAGAACGCCTCGGGTACAACTGACACCTAGGACAAGAAGCACAATATTTGTAAATGATAAACAGACATTTGTGTATATCTGTAGCCCCATTAGAAAAACAGAAGAGACCCTTACATTTTAAGAAGACCTTCCTTTAGGGTCAGAATATGTCATTACCTTATGAGGAAACAATAACAAAATAGGAGCCCCTGCACACAGATGTGCAAGGATCTGGATATTTCCAAGTAACTAAAAACCCAAGAGCTGGCAGTTCTATAGAAACATTATCAGTATCACATACACTCACATTTTCCAAACATCCTGTGTGAAATAATTTTTTCTCCCTTTGCTAAAGCAAATTTGCTAAAGCAATTTGCTAAAGCTTTTTCAATGAGATTTTAAGGTTATCATTCATACTAATCTCCTGAAAAGTCATGACATAAAACAAAGAACTTCCAGGGCCTATGCTGTCTAAGGACTCTGAAACTGTGTAATCCAACCATTTAGTAGTATGCAGGAAATTCTTGAGACAAGCCCTCAACATACAGCTATGAATTGGTTACCTAGATGCAAAATCTTATCATAAACGTAACAGGAAATTACAATTACTTTGAGGGGAGATATCATTAAGAATTCTGCCCTTTTCAATAAATAAGGACTTGGAAATAGGACTTTTTTCTGCAGCTATTCAAAAGTACTTTTACCATGCTTTTGTATAATAAAGAATTAAGCTAAGGCCAGTTGCAGAGGTTAATGTCTGTAATCCTAGCACTCTGGAAGGCTGACTTAGATGGATTGCCTGAGTTCAGAAGTTCGAGACCAACCTGAGAGCAAGATCCTGTCTCTAAAAAGAAAAATAGCCAGGCGTCATGGCAGGCACCTGTAGTCCCAGCTACTTGGGAGGCTGAGGCAGGAGGATCACTTGAGCCCAGGAGTTTGAGGATGCTTTGTGCTATGACACCACAGCACTCTACTGAGGGTGACAAAGTGAGACTCTGTCTCAAGAAAAAAAAAAAAAAGGCTTGGCACTAGTGGCTCAGCAGTTAGGGTGCTGTCCACATACTCCAAGGCATGTGGGTTGCAACCCAGCCTGGGCCTGCTAAACAACAACTACAATAAAAAAACAGCCAGGCGTTGTGGCGAGTATCTATAGTCCCAGCTGCTTTGGAGGCTGAGGCAAGAGAATTGCATAAGCCCAAGAGTTAGAGGTTGCTGTGAGCTGTGACACCAGAGCACTCTACCAAGGGTGACGTGACATAGTGAGACTCTATCTCAAAAAAAAAAAAAAAAAAGAATCTAACTGGCCTTTATCTCTGGTTCCTAGGATATTACTTCCAAGAACTGTGAATTTACCAAGTAATAGAGATATCTTTGTTATTCAAGATAGGTCCCTAGCATCACACCTAAATTTATGCTAATAAGAACCACAAAAGAAAATAAAGAAATTCCTGAGTAAAAGGACAGGGCTTAAAGCCAGACCTCCAGAGAAGGAATGGCAGAGAATGAATTCAATCACATTACCAATGACTGAATCCTATCTGCCTAGTGAAATACGAACAAAAATCTTGGACATTCAAAGCTATAGGGAGCTTGTTGGTTGGTGACAGCTACTGATGCTCAGGTAATGCATGAAGAGAACAGGAAAGCTTTGGGTTTGGAGCCTTCCCAGACCTTTCTCTATGATTCTGTTCATTTATATCCTTTATACATCTAATAAGTCTAAGAATTTCCTTGAGTTCTGTGAGTCGTTTTAACAAATTCTAAAACCTGGCTCGGCGCCTATAGCTCAACTGGCTAAGGCGCCAGCCACGTACACCTAAGGTGGCGGGTTCGAATCCCTGGCCCGGACCCGCCAAACAACAATGATGGCTGCAACCAAAAAATAGCCGGGCGTTGTGGCGGGCGCCTGTGGTCCCAGCTACTTGGGAGGCGGAGGCAGGAGACTCGCTTGAGCCCAGGAGTTGGAGGTTGCTGTGAGCTGTAATGCCACGGCACTCTGCCCAGGAGGACAGCTTGAGGCTCTGTCTCAAAAAAAAAAAAAAAAAAAAAAAAACAAATTCTAAAACCTGAGAGACTCACAAGAATACCAGAATCTGTAAGTGCCTGTCAGAACTGTGGGTGGCCTGGAAACTGTGGAGCTTACAGTTGGTGCCTGAACTGAAGAGAATCTCCTTGTGGAGATAACTACGCACTTAACCTGTTGGGTCTGCATTAACTCAAGGTAGTAAGCATCAGAGTTACATTACACATACCTTTAATCTCCAATTAATGAAAAATAAAATGGTAGTTCAGGCATTCTCCATTGCAACCTCTTTTGTTAGAAAATGTCAACTGTCTCTGATCAAATAAAAGTCCTAAAAAGTGTTTAAGTCAAAAAAAAAAAAATCTGCTGGGCAGTGCCCATAGCTCAGTGGGTAGGGCGCTGGCCACAGAAACCAAGGCTGGCAGGTTTGAACCTGGCCCAGGTCAGCTAAAACAACAATGACAACTGCAACAATAACAAACAAAGAAATAGCTGAGCATTGTAGTGGGTGCCTGGGGTCCCAGCTACTTGGAAGGCTGAGGCAAGAGAGTCACTTAAGCCCAAGAGGTTGACGTTGCTGTGAGCTGTGATGTGCTAACACTCTACTGAGGGTGACAGTGACTGTTTTACAAAAGGAGGGGCATGGGCAGTGCCTGTGGCTCAGTGGGGTGCTGGCCCCATATACCGAGGGTGGTGGGTTCAAACCTGGTCCCAGCCAAACTGCAACAAAAAAATAGCTGGGCATTGTGGAGGGCTCCTGTGGTCCCAGCTACTCAGGAAGCTGAGGCAAGAGAATTGCCTAAGCCTAGGAGCTGGAGGTTGCTGTGAGCTGTGATGCCACAACACTCCACCAAGGGGGATAAAGTGAGACTCTGTCTCTACAAAAAAAAGGGGGGGACCGTTATCTAGCCATCAGTTCCAGGAGTTAAAAAAATCAAATAAATAAATATACCAACAAACTTCTATTAATATTCATCATTGGTTTGCAGAGTATTCCGTTTATACCGTATGTTGAGTTTCATTCAACTTTCCTTGAATTTTCTGGAGAAGATACTAACAATAACCCAGTCCTTTCAGTTTGGAAGAAAGTAGGAAATGAATAAACATTAAAGTAACACTCATAACATAAAGAATAACAACTAAGTGTCCCTATGAGCACATGAATCGTGTGGCAGGGTCTATCAATCCTGCTTACCTGCTCCTATAATCCACTTTCTCAAAATGAAGAGGCACAAGTGGAGAAATTATACTATATCCCTAAGTCACCTCAGACTCTTCCCCAAATTCAAGATCTTGCTATTTATATACTCTATATAATGAGATAAGAATTTTTTTTTTTTTTAGAGAAAAAGTCTCACTTTATCACCCTCGGTAGAGTGCTGTGCAGTCACAACTCAGAGCAACCTCCAACTCCTAGGCTTAAGCGATTCTCTTGCCTCACCCTCCTGAGTAGCTGGGAGTGCAGGCGCCTGCCACAACCCCTGGCTATCTTTTTGTTGCAGTTTGGCTGGGGCTGGGTTCGGTATATGGGGCTGGTGCCCTACCCACTGAGCAACAGGCCCCTCCCTGAGGCCAGAAAAAATTAAAGTATTTATTCTTCAAAAGTATAAAACAATTTCCAAAGATATAGACAATTAAAGACACCAAAGAATGCTTACTTCATCCCAAAACAAGATGACAATGACGTCACCTGTTGTTTTAGTCCACAATGATGCTATTATATGGGATGAAAACTCTGAACAAAATATGACAAACATGATGGAAAATTCACCCCACTAACATGATTTTCCTCTGAGAGAACCAATGACAAACCTACCTCCACCAAAATCTCCAGATTATCTCTAGGAACTCTGGGAATAACAATGGTACTTTAAAAACCTTGGAGCTGGGTACAATGGCTCAAAAGATGCTGAAGTGGAAGGATTGCTTGAGCCCAGGATCTGGTAGTTACAGTGAGGTACTTACAGTATAGGGCACTCCAACCACTGCAAGAGAGCAAGACTTTTTCTCCAAAAATTAATTAATTAAAATCTTACAGTTACAAAAGACTTAAAGGAGAAAAAAGATATCACCACATCAAAGAAAATGCAAAGTCAAATAGCCTATTATATAAGGGGCAAATTATTACCCCAAAATGTTTATAAAGTATTAATAAAACAATAATAAAATGACATAAGAAATTTATAAAATTTTCTTCCAAAGCAATTCTGAAAATGTAATTAAATTATATACCAGGAATTTACAAATAAAACTAAACAGGGAAAAATCTTCATCCTTGCCAGTAATTTAAAACATACAAATAGGCTCGGTGCCTGTGGCTCAATTGGCTAAGGTGGCAGGTTCGAATCCCCAGCCAAACAACAATGATGGCTGCAGCCAAAAAGTGGCCGGGTGTTGTGGCGGGCGCCTGTAGTCCCAGCTACTTGGGAGGCTGAGGCAGGAGACTC
>NW_003852633.1:216313-230455 GCF_000181295.1 Otolemur garnettii
GGCGCCTGTAGTCCTAGCTACTTGGGAGGCTGAGGCAGGAGACTCACTTGAGCCCGGGACTTGGAGGTTGCTGTGAGCTGTGATGCCAACGCACTCTACCCAGGGGGACTGCTTGAGGCTCTGTCTCAAAAAAAAAAAAATAAGCAAACAAAAAGACAAAAAATGCTACCCACTTTACAATGAATTAAATATTTTAAATCACAGAAAATGAAATCAAATAATTAGTATTGGCCAGGCATGATAGCTCACACTTGTAATCCTAGCAGGCTGGGCGGCCTCGCCAGGTAGATTGCTTGAGCTCAGGAGTTTAATACCAGCCTAAGCAAGAGCAAGACCTTATCTCCACTAAAAAAAGTTTTAAAAACTAGCCAGGTATTGTGGCAGGTCCCTGTAGTCCCAGCTATTGGGGAAGCTGAGGCAAGAGGATTGCTTGAGCCCAAGATTTTGAAGTTGCTGTAAGCTGTGATGCCATAGCACTCTACCCAAGGCCACAGAATAAGACTCGGTCTCAAAATAAATTAACATACTGCATTAATACCCTGCATTTTCAGAGTGACTACTCTTGTCTTTACTGTTAATAACAGAAAAACACAAACTAAATATCCATCAGCAGGCTAATGATGAAAATAATCATGTTATTACACCACCCATATTCTGTGATCTATAAAATAATGTAGAATTATATGCAACATGGAAATATCCCCATATCATAAATTGTTACAATACATATAGCACAGTGTCATATATGAAACCAAATCTCAAATGTGTTCCATACCTCCTTCCTTCCTCTCTCCTACTGACACACATGCACACACGCATACACACACGCACACACACAAAGAAAGTATAGGACAAGTCTAAAAGGGTAAAGATCAAAGTATTTAGGGATTATTTCTGCAGAGGAAAAAGGAATTAACTGGTGCTAGGCTTAAGAGACCCGTTTTATGTAAAAATATGTATTTTTTACAAGGAAATGTGTTTATGTAATTTATAATTTTTCGAAATAACATAACTGTAGGAAAGAAAAAATGCTACCTATTGATTCTGTCAAAATTTTAGTGGTAATGACAATATGCCAAAAATGTAATGAGTACTCAATATGGATCATGTAATTAAAAATGTTCATTTGGCTTGGCGCCTGTAGCACAGTGGTTACAGTGCCAGCCACATACACCAAAGGTGATGGGTTCCAACCTGACCCAGGCCAGCTAAACAACTGCAACAAGAAAAAAACAAAAGTAGCCAGGCGTGGTGGTAGTGCCTGTAGTCCTAGTTACTTGGGAGGCTGAGACAAAGTGAATAGCTTAAGCCCAAGAGTTTCAGGTTGCTGTGAGGTATGACACCACAGCACTCTACTGAGACTGAGGGTGACATAGCAAGACTGTCTCAAAAAAAAAAAAAAGTTCATTTATTTTAAATTAAAATTTTCCTGCTAGAAATCTAAATTAAAATGTTTGTGGCTAAGTGCGTTTGTTTATTTATTTATTTTTTTTTTTGAGCCAGAGTCTCACTTTGTCGCTCTTGGTATCACAGCTCACAGTAACCTCCAGCTCTTGGGCTTAGGCAATTCTCTTGCCTCAGCCTCCCGAGTAGCTAGACTATAGGCACCCGCCACAACGCCCAGCTATTTCTTTTGTTGCTGCAGTTTGGCCGGGGCAGAATTCAAATCCGCTACCTTTAGTATATGGGGCCAGTACCCTGCTCACTGATCCACAGGTGCTGCCCAAGTGTGTCTATCAGCCTGGGCAATAGGTGCAACCATCCTAAATACAGAGCAAATGTTACATATATAGTAGTTTATATTTTTAACTGGATAAATGCAGTAACCTGAAACAAAAACCTAAATATTCTAGAGAAAAAATGAATATGTAGATTTTCTTTCAATGAACAGAACATTATCCAAGTACAAAAAGTGATGATAATAAAATAAACAACACAAAGATAACTTAAGTATGCATATGTTGAAGGCGAAATACAGAATTTTATAATGATCAAATCCACTTACACATGTATATCAAAAGAAATATACTAATGTTTTAAAAGTTTGATTTACATTAGGACAACACAAACAAGAATTTCATTGTTTTACTGTGTCTTTTTATTCTACACAGGTGCTCTTCAATTAAGTTTGTTTTAATCCCCTCATCACATGATAATTTGTTTCATCAGAAATAGGTCTCTAACCTGAATTGGTCCTCAACCAAGACCATACTCACTCTTGGTTGCTCAGTGAGGCTGTTCTTCTGCGTTTGACTTGGACTTCCACCTCTGGCACGTGCTGTTCTGTAGTCCGTCTCAGGTGTAAGCGATCCCTGAAAAAGAAAAACTTGGTCAATAAACTTTATCAATATATGAAACAACTATCTGTTTAAAGGTGATATTTATTTTTATTTTTATTTTTTTTTTGAGATAGAGTCTCACTATGCCGCCCTCAATAGAGTGCGGTAGCATCACAGCTCACAGCAACCTCAAACTCTTGGGCTTAAGCAATTCTCTTGCCTCAGCCACCCAAGTAGCTGAGACTATAAGCACCTGCCACAATGCCTGGCTATTTTTTTTGTTGCAGTTTTGTCATTGTTGTTTAGCTGGCCTGGAATAGGGTCAAACCCACCAGCCTGGGTATAATATGGCCAATGCCCTACTCCTGAGCTACCGGCGCCACCCTAAAGGTGATATTTAGATTTCTATTTAATACGACAGTCTTTTAAAAGTATCTACAATCTAATTAAAACAAGGTATAATAAAAATATTAAATCTTTATCTTCTAGTCATGACCTATGCTATAACCCCTTTTTCCTTTTAGGAGGCATAATAGATACATAAATACACGCACACACAACATACACAAAGTTCTACTCATCCTTACCCCGCAAATAGCAAAGCTGATTCTACAAAAATGATATGGGAAAATATTTTTCAGGATATAATAGATACAGTACAGTAGTGTACTATATGTATATAGTACAGATACTCTATAGTTGAATGGTAGAGTATAATATTTAAGATACAAAATATCTACTTTTAAAATCTCTTGTAAGGCCAGGCATGGTAGCTCATACCTGTAATCCTAGCACTCTGGGAGGCTGAAGCAGGTGGATTCCTTGAGCTCAAGACTTCCAGCCTCAGCAAAAATGAGAGCCCATTTCTACTAAAAATAGAAAAACTAGCCAGACATCATGATAGGCGCCTGTAGTCTCAGCTGCTGGGGAGTCTGAGGCAAAAGGATTATTTGAGCCCAAGAAAATGAGGTTGCTTATGAGCTATGACAATGCCACAGCACTATAACAAAGGTGACAGAGTGAGTCTTTGTCTTACCAAAAAACAAAACAACAACAACAAAAAATCTCTTGTGAAATGCTGCTTTCTTAGGATTTCCTAAAGAAAAAATGTGAGAGCTATTTAGATAGAAATGTTACCAACTTAGCAAAAACATACACACGTATACAAGAATACACACACACCCACACCAGTTATGATCTGTAGAACACCTCAGAAAATGGCTGCTTGATGAAACTGAGCATGAACCCCCACCCCCATACACATACACACACACACAACTTGGGCTGGCCATAAACCGCTTAAAAGTGCAATTTAAAAATGCCAAATCAAAATAAGAAAAGGCACAAAAGTGATGCGAGTTATTTTTTATGCATGAAACCAAGTTTACTGAGATGGATAAAGATACGTTTACAAAGTAAGCATAGCATATATATAGGTTTATGTTTGCCACAGATAAGAAAAGGTCTATGATGCAACTTATACCTCAAAAGCAGAATTCAAAGGACACAACCCAAGAGCTAATGCTTTGAATGCTAGCTATTTTGATGTCATATTAGATGAAAACTGGTAAAATAGCTTACCAATAACCCATGATTTCATTCTTTCAATAATTTAAATATTCTAATCAAGTCATACAAATTATTTTTAACCAAATATATACTGAATTTATTAATGATAACACTTTATCCATTTTAATCTTTATGACCTCTGTTTAGGCAATGGCTTCTTAAATATGACACCTAAAGTACAAGTAGTGTAATTTTTGATCTCATCAAAAGTAAGAACGAAAGTCTTTGCTCCAAAAGACACTAAGAAAGTAAAAAACTACTAGAATAGGAGAAAATATTTGCAAACCACATAGGCTTACCACCATCTAAAACAAATAAAAATAATACCTAACCACAGCAGTTGAGGAAGGTGTAGACAAATTGCTAGTTAAAATTGAAACTGGTACAACTTCTGGCAATGCCTAAAAATATTAACTATGAATTTAACATATAACCTAGCAACTCCACTGACAAAGGGATATTAAAAAATATAAATTTGTACATGTTCCTAGAAGCATTATGCATAATTCTCAAAAAGTGGAATAACTCAAATGTCTATCAGGTGATGAAGGATAAACAAAATATGTTGCAGTATGGAAAACACAATCAAAGGAAAGTCATTCTGTCATAAAAAGAAATGAAGTACTGATTCATGCTACAGCATGATGGTTATATAAATATAATAATCATGAAATAACTAGTTTAATACAGTAAGTGGAGATATCATCAATAACAATAACATCATGATTAATCCAATATTACATAATTACAAACACTATGGAAAAAATTTCCTAAATTCCTTTGCCCCTTTCAGCAGTGGCTCAGGACAAACAGGTCAGAGTTTAGTTAAGAAAACACTCATTATACAAAAATATATTAGTTCAATTTTCGGAATCTACTTATTTTTAAGCTATATGCAAAATCATCTGTGAGCCTTTTTTCAAAGCATTGAAGTTTCCTAATGTTCTTGATACATTTATGTACACACATTCTTCCTAGCTACACTCCCAATCTAGAAACCAGCATTTCAGAAAATGAAGCATTTAGGGGGAAAAATGTAGTAATATGCACACAATTTTTTTTCTCTAATACCACTTTTATTGAAAGACATAATAATCTGGCAATACACTGAAAAGAAAAAAAATCAGTATACTATAATTTTATTCCTAACTGCCTCACTGTCTATAAAACAATATGCTTTATATCAAAAACCAACAATTAAAATTCAACTAAAATATCAGGAATTAAAAATTTTTTGAAACAAAGTTATTGTAAGTCAGTGTACATCCCAAAAAGTAAGAAAAATCTAGCTCAGCACCTGTAGCACAGTGGTTACAGCACCAGCCACATACACTGAGGGTGGTGGGTTCAAACCCAGCCCACACCAGCTAAACAACTACAACAAAAAATAGCCAGGCGTATGGTGGGCACCTGTAGTCCCAGCTACTTGGGAGGCTGAGGTAAGAGAATCATTTAAACCCAAGAGTTGGTGGTTGCTATTAGCTGTGATGCCATGGCACTCTACCAAGGGTGACATAGGGAGCCTCTGTCTCAAAAAAAAAAAAAAAAAGTAAGAAAAATCACTTCCTTCAAAACAAAACCTGGGGAGAATCTCCAAAATGAGAATTCTTGATGGGTGGGATGGCTCATGCCTGTAATCCTATTATCTTGGATGCCAAAGGGCGAAGACTTCTTCAGTTCAAAGTGGAGACCAGCCTTAGAAACATAGTAAGACCCTATAAGTACCAAAAAAAAAAAAAAAAAAGTAAAAAATAGAATAATTAGCCTGATGTGGTGGGGTATGCCTTTAGTCCCAGCTACTTGGGAGCCAGGTGCATGAGGATTACTTCAGACCAGGAGTTCAAGTCAATTTGGGGGCAATATAGGACTCTCATCTCTTAAATAAATAAAGACAGACAGATAGAAAAGAGAATTTAGTCAACTGACTTTTATTAGTAACAATTTCAATTCAAGCTTTCTCTCCACAAAGTAGAGAAAGGACAAGTGATGGTTCCATAGGGAGGAAAGATGATTTCTAAAAATGTCACCATTCCAGTCATGTTTTTGAAGGGAAGCATTTCTGACCTTCTTACTTCAAGATTTCTTCCTAATAATAGCTACATTAACAGAGTACAGTGACAAATATAAGACATTAAGTAGGAAGTTTTAACATCTTAAAAGTGAAACTTGGAAAACTTTTCAAAATATTAATTCATTTAGAAAGGAGGCTAACAGAGAAATAAAGATGCAGAGTAACCATAAAAAAAACGGGGGAAATATTTCAGTAATAAAAACACTTGTCAGAATAGGGAAATAAAGATATTACAAAATAAATTACATTAATAAATCCAAGACAAATACCACCTTGCATTAGCTAACAATAGAAAGGTCCTTCCTTCCTTACTCTAAATCACAAGGGTGCTCAAGCTCCTTGTTTTCAAAAAGCCTAGTACTGAGCCAGTTCACAGGGTAGGATAGACACCTTGAAACTTTATGAGGCATTTCCAAAGGGATCAGCCATGTTGGGATCCTGAGCCTGAGTGAAAGTCTACAAAATGGCGGACCAGGATGAATACTCAGCCTGCAAATAGCCAAATAATCAGAAGTTAAATCAAAATATATTTGATGCAGTATCCATACAATCAGGAAAAAATGGGTAAATTATAAACATCACACAACATCCCAGATTCCTCTTATCTTTTAAACTACAAAGAGACAATTCCAGCACAAAGCTTTTCAAGTTTCTCAGATTTTCATTAATTATAGCTCAACACCACCAAACATAATGGTTATGAAAGGGGAGGAAAAATGTAAAATGAAAAAAGACAAACATGAAAATCCTACAAAGCAAAAAAAATCATTAAAATAAAATGCTTAGGAAAAAAACCACTGCAATATTAAGAATTCAGCTACTTCATTCACTATCCTTTCTCATCAAGTTCCCACTGTAGCTCCAACTTAATAAATGATCAAAGCATTAATATTAAAATCCAACTAAAGGCAATTACCCGACCTTAGCCCAGTAAGATTCTCCCCACATTTCTGATTCTCTTTTCTTCTCTTTTTTAAGCAAATACAAATTGCTGTTTTTAGCTTCTAAAAGCCTAGCAGTGCCAGTGTCTGGCACACCCTTCTCCTTGGGAGGATGGCACCCTGATCCCCCTCAACCCTCTTTAAGGAAAGCATCTAAGTAATGGGGCAGGATGGAATACCCCAAGATTAAGAAGGATAAAAGACTTTCAGTGTGATGTAAATGTTAAATTCCTGAATCTAAAAAGTGAAAAATAAAAGGATATGGGAAGGAGATCTAAATACCGGGTTAGTAAATCCACTCTGAAAATGGAGAATTAGTCTAATTGGCATAATACAACTAAGGAGGAATCTAGAAAAACAAAAATGAAGGATTTTCTAAAGAACCAGAAAACAAATTTAAACTACCAGTGACAGAGGCTGCCTGAAGCAGCACTGCAGGTCCCAGGGTGGCTGTGCATTTGTTGGCCTCCACATCACTGCCCCTCCAGTCTTCTGCAGAACTGAAAAGCGCAGTGCAGCTGCCATCCCACACAGGGAGGGGCTGCACAAATCCCTGGGTGCACTCTCATTCCCTTCCAGTTCTCCACTCACAACTATGGGAAGGGGGTGGCAGCCATGCCAACTAGGCGGAGCCTGCGCCTACCCATCTCCTTCTCCATTTCCCCTCCCCCTACTGTGGCGCCACATCAGAAAAGGAGCAGCTGCTGTATCAGCCAGGTAAAAGAGATGACTGCCATCTCTTCTACGCCGAGGCTGCACAGACCTCCTTCCCACTGGGTACACCCCACTCGGGGTGGTGGCTGTCATCCCCGCTGCATCGGCACACCCTGCGCCCTTCCATGCTGCAGCATTTTGAGGAGGGGGCAGCCGTGTACTCTATCCCCCCACCTCCCCTGACCAGCACCTAGGAGAGGGTGTGGCTGAGACTGCATCACTGCAAAAGCTGAGTAGACTGAGAGCCTGCTCCTCACCTGCATTTTTGTGGGGAGGGGGCAGCCGCCCCCACACTGCCGCGCCTGCGCAGACCCGTACTACTGCAGTGGCGGCCATCTTCGGGGAGCTGCACAATGGCAGTGACGCGTGCAAAGACCCCTCCCCGCTAAATACCAAATCCCAATAGCCTTCAAAGCTGATTCTGAACACGGTGAAAAGCAGTGGAAAAAAGAGCGCCTATCCACCATAACTTTGCATGTCTGTCAGGTGATCCATAAAAGCAGTATCTGCCTATCATTTCTCTATCTTATAGCGAGGAATCATAAAACGTTTAAATACAAAGAAATTAGCTATTTATGAAGTTATTACTTCATTGTAGAAGTTGGGCAGCTTTAAAAAAAGCATAATCACCACAATATACAAATTGAAGGCCACCGAAGTTCAGAAAAAAATAACGTTCTCCCTTTTCTGCTACCTAAAGGCTGTGCACCGCACCGCTGCCCCTCCCCATCATTCCGCTGTCCTCTCAGAGGCCCACGACCACTCCTGCCACACTAACGTACCCCTCATCCTGTCGAGCTCACACTGATGCGAAGCCCTGGTACCGGCTCGGCGTCACGCCCACATATCGCTCCGGACCGCCACTGCCGTGGTCCACGGAACCGACCCCCGCGCCCCGCGGTCACGCCGTGGACCTTCGCACCGCCACGCTGCGGTCAACCCTCCGACCCCTCGCCCCACCACCACCCTAAGACCCCTCCTGGCCACAGACCCCTTATTTTGAAGGACAAAGATCTACCCGGAAAAGAACCTGTTGCTATAGGAGGGGACAGATGTGAGGACATGATACAATGTGGACAGAACACCATGGGGTTCGGACCGCAGAGTTCCCGAGCCTCCAAACCCTATCAGACCTTGCTGTCCAAAACAAAGGAACTTAGTCCTCCGAATTCCCTCTTTATATAACAATAATCCCAAACTTGAAAACTTGGAATATCTGATGAACAAAAATGACTGTGCTCTAGGCTATCTCTTCAGAAAAGCCACCAATACGGCTTACCTTGCTCGCTCCATCGCGTCTCTGACCGCTCCTCAGGCTGAGGCCTCAGGCATCTCCGGCGGCAACCACGCTCTGCTCAAGCCTCGCTGCCGCTGCCGCAAGACCCGGCACTTGTCCCCACCTGCGCATGTGCTCCAGCCCGCACCTATGGCTGCGCATGCGCGATTTCTTGCCGCAGTGCAGCGCGCTTGGTGTCCTATCTGACCGCCGTGACCTAGGGGAAGGGGATGATGGACCCCTGGCACCCACAATACTGGTGTTTAAAGTGAGAGACTTCAGAAACCACTAGCAACTAGACGGGGAGATCAATGGCCGCATCTGCCCTATCTTTAAATATGTGTGAAATATTCAGAAAATAATTCCAAGCTACCCCCAAGAAATTTTTGCAGATATTGCAGGCCAAACAATACTCATTTACAATCACCTTTTGGTGTCCCTAAATGTGCTACAGAAAAACTAGTTTGGGAAAGTCAAAATGATCGAAAACACAGTCAATGCAAACATGCCAGCTACTTCAAACCCAGAAGAAAATTTCCCTAACTCTTTTTTTTTTTTTTTTTGAGACAGTCTCACTATGTCACCCTTGGTAGAGTGTCGGGGCGTCACAGCTCGCAGCAACCTCAAACTCTTGGGCTTAAGTGATTCTCTTGCCTCAGCCTCTCGAGTAGCTGGGACCACTAGTGGCTGTCACAATGTTCTGCTGCTTTTTGGTTGCAGTTGTCACTGTTTAACAGGCCTTAGCCAGACTTGAATCCACCGCTTCGGTGTATGTGGCCTGCGCCTTCCTTACTCGCGGAGCTATAAGCACCAAGCCATGTTTCCTCCCTTTCTACTTTATACATTTTAGAGTAAGGACAAATTGTGAAAATTCTGGCTAGGTGCCTGTAGCTCAGTGGGTAGGGAACCAGCCATGTACACCAGAGTGAGAGGGTTCGAAGCCAGCCCGCCCTGCCAAACAACAATGACAACTACAATCAAAAAATAGCTGGGAGTTGTGGCAGGCGCCTATAGTTGTGGCAGGCGCCTATAGTCCCAGCTACTTGGGACGCTGAGGCAAGAAAATCGCTTAAGCTCGGGCAGTGCCTGTGGCTCAAGGAGTAGGGCACTGGCCCCACATGCTGGAGGTGACAGGTTCAAACCTAGCCCTAGCCAAAAAAAAAAAAAAGAAAATCGCTTAAGCTCAAGAGTTTGAAGTTTCTGTGAGCTGTGACACTACAACACTCTACCCAGGGCAAAAGCTTGAGACTCTGTCTCAAAAAAAAAAATTAAAATAAAAATAAATTGTGAAAATTCTCCCCCTGCCCTCCCACCATGATGTAATTAAACTCTCCAAAAGAATAGTAGCTGGGTGTTGCCCAGGTACCTGTAATCCCAGCTACCTGGGTGGCTCAGGCAAGAGAATCACTTAAGCCCAAAAGTTGGAGGTTGCTGTGAGCTGTGACGCAACACTCTAGGGAGGGCGACAAAGTAAAACTCTGTCTCAAAAAAAAAAAAAAAAAAAGATACTCAATTAGGAAAACTGCCAAAATAGATACAGTTTATGAAGTTAGATCCCTATCTAAAGTCTAAATTGGCTATTAAATTTGGATACATTGGCTCGGCGCCTGTGGCCCAAGTGGCTAAGGCACTAGCCAGATACACCTAAGGTGGTGGGTTTGAATCCAGCCCGGCCGCCAAACAACAATGATGGTTGCAACCAAAAAATAGCCGGGCATTGTGGCAGGTGTCTGTGATCCCAGCTACTTGGGAGGCTGAGGCAGAAGACTCGTTTGAGCCCAGGAGCTGGAGGTTGCTGGAGCCTCGATGCTGTGGCACTCTGCCCAGGGGGATAGCTTGAGGCTCTGTCTCAAAAAAAATTTTTTTTGGATACATTAATTTTTTTGAGATACAGTCTCTCTCTGTTGCCCACGCTAGAATACCACAGCATTAGTCAGCCTAGTTCACAGCAACTTGAAACTCATGCTCAAGCATCCTCCTTCCTAGCAACCCAAAGCAGTTGGGACTACAGACCAGAGCATGCTGTAGTTTTTCTATTTTTTTAGTAGAGAGTCTGGCTTTTTCTCACATTGATCTCCAACTCCTGATCTCAGAGCATCCTCCCCACTTAGTCTCTCCCAGAGTGCTGAGATACAGCCCTACATGTTAGTGCTTGACCATATACATTTAAAAATTTTAGCAATAATTGGTAACACAGTGGGGTAAAATAGGCACTTTTATACAATAGTAATGAACAAGAGGCCAGAGGCTGTGGCTCATACCTGTAATCCTAGCACTCTGGAGGCTAAGGCTGGTAGAATACTTGAGCTAAGGAGTTTGAGACCAGCCTGAGCAACATGGAGACCCCATCTCTACAAAAATAGAAAAACTAGCCCAGCACTGTGGCAGGTGTCTGTAGTCCCAACTACTTGGGAGGTGGAGGTAAGAGCATACCTTGAGCCCAAGTGTTTCAGGTTGCTGCTGAACTATGACACCAGAGCATTCTACCCAGAAAAACAGAGTCAGACTCTGTCTCAAAAGAAAAACAAAAGTAATGAATGAGTAAATGTGTGATTTTTGACCTAATATTATCCTGCCTATACACGTAACAGAGGCATTGGTCATGCCAAAAATTAGACATCTGTATAATTTGGAAAAATATAATGCTGAGAATTGGAAGCTAAGGAAGTAATTCTGAAGCTGAATTTGCATGATTTTTACATACCTTTGCCCTTTCTCAATTGTCTATTATAAAAGAAATGGAGAGGTAGAAGTGGACTAAGGGCTTAAATCTTCTCACTGCACCCCCAAACTACTGCTCAGTTCCCAATGATCCTATATGAAAATAAGTGAAGGCTTAGTATTGCAGACTTTTATTTAATTTTTTTTTCACTTTCTTGTCCTCAGTAGAGTGCCATGGCTCCTAGCTCACAGCGACCTCAAGCAATCTTCTTGCCTCCGCCTCCCAAGTAGCTGGGACTACAGGAACCCACCACAGTGCCCCACTATTTTAAGAGAGGGGGTCTGGCTTGTACATCAGGGTCATCTCCAGCTCCTGAGCTCAGGAAATCCACCTGCCTCAGCCTTCCAAAGTGCTAGTATTACTGGAGTGAGTCATGGTACCATCTCAATACAGACTTTTAACATAACAAAATCTTAAGAACTAAGGTAATGTGCCTTGCAGAAATAAGGTAAATTAATGCATATATAAATAATAAAATACAAGATGAGGGGCAAACAATGTCAAGTATGACTGAACCAAATAAAAAATATAAATATTTAATAGTTTGTGTCCTTGCAGGTAGCCCATGCCTGTAATTCTAGCACTCTGGGAGGCAGAAGAGGGTAGATTCCTTGAGATGAGGAGGAGACCAGCCTGAGCAAGAACAAGACTTCATGTCTACCAAAAAAAAAAAAAAATAGAAAATAGAGCTCCGTATTATGGTGGTGGGCTCCTGTAATTAGGCCAGAGGTTGTTGTGAGCTAGGATGCTACAGCACTCTACCCAGGGCCACAGAGTAAGACTGTTTCAGAAAAAAAAAAAATCACTAATTTTTTATCTACCAAAAATTGCTATTTCTAATAGTTCATTGTTACTTATTTGTATAAAGTAACATAGGATGTTGACTCATCATGAGAGTGACTACCAAAATATAAAGTAAAATTATATGAAGGTGTATTATGTAAATATGTTTACTTGCACATTGAAAAAGTATGAAAGAATATATCATTATAGTCTCCTGGTAAAACTAGTCTTTTGGATTCAGGCTTTTTTAATTCAAATTCTAACTTTGAAGGTTGACTACAATGTTATCTCCAGAAGATTTCTTAATTTTCTGTGCATTATATTCCTAATTTGTAAACTGAAAGAGGATTATACATATTTTGTACAATGGTTTGACAATTAAAAGAGTTAGAGTACATATGTGGAACAGGTGTTTTATAGACTAAAAGCACTATAAAGCGTTGACCCTTGGAGTTGTACCAAATGTATGTTACAGTGATATTTCCTTTAGGAGTGGGAATTAGGTATATACTTTTTTATTGTAGTTGTTTACTAATGTTCATCATATTATCATATTTCCTGTTTTTTCCTAATGTCCTTTCTCATTTGTAGACACCACCCCTTACATGCCACAACCATTACTATCAAGTTTATTAGGTTTCTCTTGTCTGTCACAATTAAAGATTTTGTTTTTTCCTTTTACTTTTAACTTTTTACAGTGCTTTGCACTTTGTGCAAGGATTATGACCTACTTTCACATTTAAAATATAAATCTTACTAAAATAAAATTAGATTATTTAATTTTCAACTCTCATATAATTGATAATCTAGTTTCTTGGACCCATCTTCTACCCTTTAAGGTCTGATCTCTTTTCAAACTCTGATTGTCCTCCTTAGAATCTCCTATTTGTTTTATAACATTAATAAATTGGCTTAATATTCCAGAGAAGGCATGTGGGCTCCCTGGATCTTTCAGAATATCAAAAGCTAACTGTTATTTGGCCCACTAATCTCCTTAAAGAAGATACTTTGACACTTAATAGACCTAATTCAGCATTAGACCTATTGGAGAACCAACTAGAAAGTGAAGATACAGAAAAGGAGACTTTGCCAGTAAATTCTGCTATGAATATGCTAGTAGACAGTGGTACATTTCCCAACCACTCTTTTTTTTTCTCAAAATATACATATATCCCCAAACCAAACACTTTAGCTTAAAGGACACTACATCTGCAATGAAACTATTCTCTATAGAACAGACCCTGGAAAGTATACGCAAACTGATCAGAATCCCTGCATCATACCTTGTACAGAAATTACCTCAAAGTGGACCAAAATCTAAATTTAAAAGTATAAAATAAAAATCACTTAGGCCAGGCAAGGATCACACCTGTAATCCTAGAACTCTGGGAGGCTGAGGCAGGCAGATTGCTTGATCTCAGTTTAAGAACAGCCTGAGCAAAAATCAAGACCTCATTATCTACTAAAAACTAAAAAAACTGAGGCAAGAGGATTGCTTGAACCTGAGTTGGAGGTTACCGTGAGTTAAGATGCCATGGCACTCTACCCTAAGGTGACAGTGTAAGACTCTATTCCCCTCCCCCCAAAAAATTAATTAAATAAAATAAAAATCACTTAGAGAAAAACATATCCACAAATCTGTGTGATCTTGCATTAAGCAGTGGTTTCTCAGATATGACACCTAAAACACAAGTAACCAGAAATAATAAATAAAGTGGACTTGATCACAGTTACATAGACATTTTTACATCGAAGGATATTATTAAGAAAGTGAAAAGAGGCTCGGC
>NW_003852633.1:230475-231759 GCF_000181295.1 Otolemur garnettii
AAATGTCCAGAACAGGCAAGTCCATAAAAAATGAAAACAGATTAATGATTGTTAGGGGATGGGGAAGAAGTGAATGGGAGTGATTGCTATGGTTGTGAGGCTTCTTTCTGTCATGATGAAAATTTTCTGGAATTAGATAATAGGGATAGTTGGAAAACATTGTGAATATACTAAAAAGCACTGAAGCATATACTTTAAAAGGGTAAATTATATAGTATGTGAATTACAAATCAGGTTTTTTTTAACTCTTAATTGAAGACCATCTACAAACATCTGGCCAGTCAGTAATCACTAAAACTGTCAGTTATCGAAAACAAAGAAGAACCTTGATACATATGAATACTAAATGTGATATAAGTGAGATCCTGGGACAAAGAAAGGACACTGGAGAGAAACTGAGAACATGTGACTAAAGTATATGTCTGTTAATATAAATGTACCTTGGCTTGGTGCCCGTAGATCAGTGATTAGAGCACCGGCCACATATACCGAGTAGGACCTAAATTTTTTGGCCCTTAGCCTGACTCCATCTTTTTTTTTTGAGACAGGAGCCTCAAGCTGTTCCCCTAAAAAAAAAAAAAAAGAAAGTGAAAAGATAACAAGAATGAGAGAAAGTATTTACAAATCATAAAGCTAATAAGAGTGTAAAAAGCAGAATGTGTAAAGAAGTTTTACAACTTAACAACAAAAAGAGACATATACATACACACAAAGGAAAAATGGGCAAAGAATTTAAATGAACTATTCAAAAAAAAAGCTAAAATGGCCCAAATTAGCATATGAAAAGATACTATCAGTAGATTAGTCATTAGGGTAATACAAATGCAAAACACAATGAGGTGCCACTTAGGGCTATTATCAAAAAGACAATAACAAGGGTTGTGAAGGAGGTGGAGAAAGTGGAACCCTAACTAACTTTAGAAGAGTTTCACTATGCCTAAAAATGTTAACCATAGAGTAACCATGTGAACTACAATTCTACTCCTAAGTATATAACCCCCCAAATGCAAACATACATCCATGCACCATGTATATGAATTTTCATAATAGTTTTATTCATAATACTCAAAATATGTAAGTAACTCGAATGTTTATCAATTGTTGAATGGATACATTAAATATGGTAAGATATGATATATCTGTACAATGGGATATCATTTGGCTAAAAAAGAATGAAATATTGATTCATGCTACAACATGGATGAACTCTGAAATCACTAATCTGAATGAAAGAAGCCAGTTACAAAAGTCCATATGTTATGATTCTATTCATATGAAATGTCC
>NW_003852633.1:233189-234448 GCF_000181295.1 Otolemur garnettii
AAAAAAAAAAGTAGTTTTAAGAGATGCTTATGGGCGGTGCCTGTGGCTCAGTGGGTAGGGTGCCGGCCCCATATACTGAGGGTGGTGGGTTCAAACTTGGCCCTAGCCAAACTGCAACAAGAACAACAACAACAACAAAATAGCCGGGCATTGTGGCAGGCGCCTGTAGTCCCAGCTACTGGGGAGGCTGAAGCAAGAGAATCACCTAAGCCCAAGACCTGGAGGTTGCTGTGAGCCATGATGCCACAGCACTCTACTGAGGGTGATAAAGTTAGACTCTGTCTTTAAAAAAAAAAGAAAGAAAGAAAAGAAAAGAAAGCAGACTGAGAAACCCAGAAGAAGAGGAAATCCTACCTCCAGACTGGCATCAGACTTAACACTGTGATATCTCCCTGGGTCTTCCAGACTACCATCCTACACTGCAGATTTTGGACTTGCCAAACCCTAAACATGTAAGCTGATACCTTAGAATAAATCTCTCTCTGTCAGGTGAGGTAGCTCACACTTGTAATTCTAGCTCTGGGAAGCTGAGGTGGGTGGATTGCCTGAGGAGTTTGAGAACAGCATGAGTAAGAGTGAGACCCTGCCTCTATTAACAATAGAAAAACTAGTTGGGCATCATGGCCAATGCCTGTAGTGCCAGTTACTCGGGAATCTGAGGCCAGAGGATTTCTTAAGCCCAAGAGTTTGAGGTTTCTGTGAGCTATGATGCCAGTGGCACTATACCCAGTGTGAAAGAATGAGACTCTGTCTCAAAAGGAAAAAAAAAAATCTCTCTTTTTCTTACTCACACAGACACATACACTGGCACTTTAGAAAAAAAGTGCTGATGTCTATCCTAACACTTGGACTATAGCACCAAAGTTTTCAGGAAACTTTGGTCATAATAGTGTGATTTTTTTTTTTTTTTTGAGACAGTGCCTCACTCCCCAGCTCTGGGTAGAATGCCAGGGTGTCATTGCTCACAGCAAACCCAAACTTTTGGGCTCGAGAGAGTCATTTGTCTCAGCCTCCTGCATAGTTAAGAATATAGTCCCTGTCACCCCCAGTTCGTTTTTCCATTTTTAGTAGAGACAGAGTTTTGATCTTGCTCATGCTGGTCTGGAACTCCTGAGCTCAGGCGATCTACCTGTCCTAGCCTCTCAGAGTATTGGGATTAAAGGTGTGAGCTACCACACCCAGCCCACAATAATGTGATTAACAATCTTCCTTACTGTCTTTAATTCATTCATTCTTTCTTTCTTTCTTTTTCTTTCTTT
>NW_003852633.1:234518-237716 GCF_000181295.1 Otolemur garnettii
TGAGACAGAGTCTCACTTTATCGCCCTCGGTAGAATGCTGTGGCATTACAGCTCACAGCAGCCTCCAGCTCTTGGGCTTAGGCGATTCTCTTGCAGTAGCCTCCCAAGTAGCTGGGACTACAGGCATCCACCACAATGCCCGACTATTTTTTTGTTGCAGTTTGGACGGGGCGGGGTTTGAAACCACCACCCTCAGTATATGGGGCTGGCGCCCTACCTGCTGAGCCACAGGCACCACCCACTGTCTTCACTTCTACAAGTGATATTAGCAGTGCCAATTTTGAAATTTAAAAACTAAAAAAAAAAAAAAAATAAAGTAATTTTTATATTTTTTATTTTAATTTTTTAGAAAAATTAAAGTAATTTTTATATATATTTTTGTCTTCCTCTGTCTAGTTGCGTAGTCATAGCTCATTGTAAACTCAAATTCCTGGACTCAAGCAATTTCCCACCTTGGCATGCCAAAGTGCTGCATTTACAGATGTGAGCCACACTATACTTGACCTAAAAGATATTTTTCAAAATAATGACAAAAAAAAAAAAAAAAGCAAAACATAGACTGATGGAATAAAAGAGAACACAGAAATAGACCATCCCATATGGTCAAATGAATTCTCTACAAGAGTGCCAAGACCATTCAACAGGGAAAAGAACAGTCTTTTCTACACATGGTTCTGGGAAAACTGGATATCTATATGCAAAAAAGTAACTCCATTATATATACAAAGTAACTCAAAGTAGAAGACATAAATGTAATCTTACAACTACTAAAAAAAGGAAAAAGCTTTGTAACATTGGATTTGACAATGATTTCTTTTTTATTTTTATTCAGACAGAGTCTTACTTTGTCCCCCTCAGTAGTGTGCTGTGACATCATAGCTCATAGCAACCTCCAACTCTTGGGCTGAAGCAATTCTCTTGCCTCATCCTCACTAGTAGCTGGGACTACAGGTGCCCCTCACAATGCCCAGCTATTTTTTTGTTTGTTTATTTAGCAGGCCCGGGCCAGGTTTTAACTTACCAGCCCCAGATCATGTGGCCAGCACCCTAACTACCCTAAGCACTGAGCTATGGGCACCCAGCCTTGGCAATGATTTCTTGGATACAAGACCAAAAACTAAGGAAAAAGAGAAAGATAAATTGGAGTACATCAAAATTAAAACTTTCCATGCAGGCTGGGCATGGTAGCTCACGTCTATAATCCCAGGACTTTGGGAGGCCGAGGTGGGCAGATCACCTGAGCTCTTGAGTTCAAGACCAGCATGAGCTAGAGAAAGACCCCATCTCTTTCATTTTTTCTGCTGTTTTTGGCCAGGGCTGGGTTTGAACCCACCACCTCTGGCATATGGGACCGGTGCCCCATAGGTACCACCCAAGACCCCATCTCTTATAAAAAAAAATAGCCGGGCCTTGTGGCAGGTACCTGTAGTCCAGCTCCTTGGGAGGCTGAGGCAAGAGAATCCCTTGAGTACAAGAGTTTGAGGTTGTTGTGAGCTATGATGCCAGGTCACTCTACCAGGGGAAACAAAGTAAGAATCTGTCTCAAAGAAAAACAAAAAAGGTTTTCATGCATCAAAGAAAACAATCAAATGATTAAAAAAAATCAACCAACAGAATGGCAGACAATATTTGCAAATTGCATATTTGATAAAGAGTTAATAGTCAGAGTACATATAAAATTCCTATAGTTAAACAACATAAACCCTCCCAAAAGCCCAGATTTTAAAATGAGCAAATGAATTGACTGAAAGTCTTCAAAGAAGATGTATAAATTCCTCAAAGATCCAAAAGTAGGCCTTTTCTTTGTACCTGAAATTCCATTACTAGGAATCTATCTATCCAGAAGAAAAAGATGATTTTTTTTTTTTTTTTGAGACAGAGTCTCACTGTGTTCCCTTTGGTAGAGTGCTATGGCATCACAGCTCACAGCAACCTCAAATTCTTGGACTTAAGCCACTTTTTTGCTTTAGCCTCCCAAGCAGCTGGGACTACAGGTGCCGGCCACACTGTCTGGCTATGTTTCGGTTGTAGTTGTCATTGTTTGGCAGGCCTGGTCTGGATTCAAACTGACCAGCTCTAGGGTATGTGGCTGGCACCCTAGCCACTGAACTACAGGTGCCAAGCCAGAAAAAGATGATTTTGGCTGGGTGTAGTGGCTCACGCCTGTAACTCTAGCACTCTGGGAGGCTGAGGCAGGTGGATTGCTTGAGGTTAGGAGTTCAAGAGCATCTTGAGCAAGAGTGAGATATTTTTACTAAAAAAAAAGAAAAGAATTTGTTCATACAAATTGTGGTATATGTATACCATGGAATATTATGCAGCCATAAGAAAAGGTGGAGACTTTACATCTTTTAAGTTTACAAGGATGGAGCTGAACATATTCTTCTTAGTAAAGTATCTCAAGAGTGGAAGAAAAAGTATCCAATGTACTCAGTACTATTTTGAAACCAATATATAGGCTCAGTGGTTAGGGCACCAGCCACATACCCTCAGGCTGGTGGGTTTGAACCCAGCCTGGGCCTGCTAAACAATGACAACTACAACAAAAAATATGACCAGTGCCTATAGTTCTAAATAATTGAGAGGCAGAGGGAAGAGATTGCTTAAGCCCAAGAATGTGAGGTTGCTGTGACGCCATGGCACTCTTCTGAGGGTGACATAATGGGACTCTGTCTCAAAAAAATAAAAGAAAAGAAAAGAAAAAGAAACTAAGACACACTTTCATACGAATAATAAAACACAACTATAGCCCAGAATGAAGGAGGGAAAAGGGGGGAGGGGCAGAGAAAGCAGGGTAGAGGGAAGGTATTGGTGGGACCTTACCTACTGTGCATAACGCAAGGGTATGTGTCAAATTTATTAAGAGTATAAATGTGTTAACACAACAAATAATTAAGTGAGGTGAAGGCTATGTTAACTAGTTTGAAGTAAGCATTCCAAATTATATATAAAATCAGCACATTGTACTCCATAAATACATTAATGTACAAAGTTATGATTTAATTTTTTTAAAAAAGGAAGACAGGCTCGGCGCCTGTGGCTCAACCGGCTAAGGCGCCAGCCACGTACACCTGAGGTGGCGGGTTCGAATCCCCAGCCCGAACCCGCCAAAACAACAATGACGGCTGCAACCAAAAAATAGCCGGGCGTTGTGGCGGGCGCCTGTGGTCCCAGCTACTTGGGAGGCGGAGGCAGGAG
>NW_003852633.1:238150-252479 GCF_000181295.1 Otolemur garnettii
TTTTTTTTTTTTTTTTTTTGAGACAGAATCTCACTTTGTAGCCCTCGGTAGAGTGCCATGGCATTGTAGCTCACAGCAACCTCAAACTCTTGGGCTTCAGTGATTCTTTTGCCTCAGTCTCCCACACATCTGGGACTATAGGGGCTAACCACAACACCCAGCTATTTTTTGTTGCAGTTGTCACCATTGTTTAGCTGCCCTGGGCCAAACTCAAACTGGCCAGCCTTGGTATATGTGGCTGGTGCCCTAACCAGTATGCTAAGGGCACTGAGCCTCAAACTCTTTTGCTTAAGTGCATCTCTTACCCTCCCAAGTAGATGGAACTACAGGTGCCCAGCACAATGCCCAGCTATTTTTAGAGACAAGGTCTTGCTCTGGCTTAGGCTGGCATTGAACCTGTGAGCTCAGGCAATCCACCACTTCTGCCTCCCAGAGTGCTGGGATTACAGGCATGAGCCATCTCACCAAGCCCTACACTCAAATGTTTACAGCATCATAAAGATGGGAAACAGTTCAAGTACCCATCAACTCATGAATAGATTAATCAACTGTGGTATATGTATATCATGGAATACCATACAGCCATAAAAACACTTAAGACTTTTCATCTTTTATATTTACCTGGATGAATTTGGAAAGCATTCTCCTTAGGAAAGTATCTGTAGAATGGAAACAGAAGTATCCCTTCTACTTAATACTAGAAGTTGAAACTAATAAAATTGAAACTAGTAAATTAACAACTATGAGTCCATAGAAGATAAAGAACAATTAAATTCAAGAAGGTGTGGTGGTAGAGGGTTCTGTAATAATAAGTTCCCACCTATTGAGTATATGTAGGGGTAATGGCACACTACTTGGCTGAAAGACTCAGCTACAACTTGGATTTTACCTTACTAATGCAAACAATGTAACCTGATCATATGTACCCTCATATTAATCCAAAATAAATACTAAATACACAAACCCTAATGAAAACTGATTAACAGGGGGAAAAATGGTCTGTGCATACTTTCTGTGGAATCTAACACCACAGGGGGGAAAAAAGACATAAATGGCCAACAAGCCATGAAAATATGCTCAATGCACCAATTATTAGGGAAATGAAAACCAAAACCATAGGCAGTGCCTGTAGCTTAGTGGGTAGGGCGCAGCCACATACAGTGAGGCTGTGGGTTCTAACCCAGCCGGGGCCAGCTAAAACAGCGATGATGGCTCGGCGCCTGTGTCTCAAGTGGCTAAGGCACCAGCCACATACACCTAAGGTGGTGGGTTCAAATCCAGCCTGGGCCCGCCAAACAACAATAATGGCTGCAACCAAAAAAATAGCCGGGCGTTGTGGTGGGTGCCTGTGGTCCCAGCTACTTGGGAGGTGGAGGCAGGAGACTCGCTTAAGCCCAGGAGTTGGAGGTTGCTGTGAGCCGTGATGCCAGGGCATTCTACCTGGGGGAACAGCTTGAGGCTCTGTCTCAAAATAAATAAATAAATAAATAAAACAGCAATGATAACTGCAACAACAACAACAACAATATCTAGGCATTATGGGAGGTGCCTGTAGTCCTAGGTACTTGGGAGACTGATGTAAGAGAATCATTTAAGCCCAAGAGTTGGAGGTTGCTGTGAGGTGTGAGGCCACAGTACTCTACCCAGGGCAACAGGTCCTTTTTTTGAAACTGTCTCAAAAAAAGAAAAAGAAAAAGAAAATTAAAACTACAGTCAGGCATGGTGGCTCATGACTGTAATCCTAATACTCTGGGAGGCCAAGGAAGGTGGATTGTTGAGCTCAAGAGTTTGAGACCAACCTGAGCAAAAGTGAGACTAGATCTCTGCTAAAAATAGAAAAAGTAGCCGGATTTGGTAGCACATGCCTATAGTCCCAGCTACTTGGGAGGGTGAGGCAAGAGGATTGCTTGAGCTCAGGAGTTTGAGGTTGCTGTGAGCTATGATGCAACTGTACTTTAGCCAGAGGCAACAGAGACTCTATCTCAAAAGCCAAACAAACAAACAAACAAACGAACAAACAGAAAACAAACCTAGAAAAACTAGCCAGGCATCGTGGTGTTTGCCTATAGTCCCAGTTAGTTGGGAGGCTGAGGCACGAGGGTTGCTTGAGCCCAAGAGAGTGAGGTTGCTGTGAGCTATGATGATACCATGGATGGTACTATACTTAGGGCAAGGGAGTGAGACTCTGTCTAAAAATGAAAAAATCAAAACCACGGTGAGAGTGGTTGGAGTACAGTGGTTATGGCACCAGCCACATACACTGAAGTTGGTAAGTTGGAACCCAACCCAGGTCAGGTAACCAACAATGACAGCTGCAACAAAAAATAGCCAGGCAGTGTGGCAAGTGCCTATAGTCCCAACTACTTGGGAGGCTGAGGCTGTGATACCACAGCACTCTACTGAGGGTGACATAGTGAGATTCTGTCTCAAAAAAAAAAAAAAAAGAAAGAAAAAGAAAATGAGAAAGAAAAAGAAAAACATAGCTGGGCACTGTGGTGAGTACCTGTAATCTCAGCTACTCTGGAGGCTGAGGCAAGGGAATCACCTAAGCCCAGGAGTTGGAGGTTGCTGTGAGCTGTGACACCACGACACTTTACTGAGGGCGATAAAGTGAGACTCTGTCTTTACAAAAAAAAAAAAAAAAACAAAAGAAGAAGAAGAAGAAAAGAAAAGAAAGCAATGAGATAGGGCAGCGCCTGTGGCTCAGTAGGTAGTTCTCCAGCCCCATATACTGAGGGTGGCAGGTTCAAACCTGGCCCCAGCCAAACTGCAACAAAAACATAGCCGAGTATTGTGGTAAGCGCCTGTAGTCACAGCTACTCGGGATTCTGAGGCAAGAGAATCCCCTAAGCCCAGGAGTTGGAGGTTGCTGTCAGCTGTAATGCCACAGTACTCTGTTGAGGGCGACAAAGTGAGACTCTGTCTCTACAAAATAAAAACAAAACAAAACAAAACAAAAACCAATGAGATAACAGATCTATTCATATCTATTAGGATGGCTACTGTAAAAATAAATTAAAACCTAAAAATAACACAAGTGTTGGTAAATATGTGATGTTGGTGGAAATACAAAATAGTGCAGCCACTATGGAAAGCAGTATGTGTTTTCCTCAAAGAGTTTTTTAAAAATAATTACCATATGTTTCAACTTTCTTAGTTTCTGCACTTGTCTATTTGGTATCCATGCATTACAGGGCCAATTATATTAATTTTCTTTTCTGTATTTTTGGTGCTTTTGCATAAAACCCTGGGAGACTGTCCCTACCAAGGCTAGCTAATCTCTAAAGATAACAATTTGCTTGTGTGTCTTTCACATCCCAACTAAACAATCCCTGTCTATAGCCTCAGGCAACTCCTTATCTAACTCTCCTCAGCCAATATTTCTCCCACCCTCAAATCATCCTAGGTTAGGAACCAAATCCCTAAAGACCATACCTATATATACCAAAGCCAGTTAGAATTTTTTTTTTTTTTTGTAGTTTTTTTTGGTTTTGGCCAGGGCTGGATTTGAGCCCACCACCTCTAGCATATGTAGCTGGCGCCCTACTCCTTTGAGCCACAGGCACTGCCCAAGAATTATTATTATTATCTTTTGAGATAGAGCCTCAAGCTGTTGCCCTCCAGGAACAGCTCACAGCAACCTCCAACTCCTGGGCTCAAGCGATTCTCCTGCCTCCGCCTCCCAAGTAGTTGGGACTACAGGTGCCTGTCACAATGCCTGGCTATTTTTTGGTTGCAGCTGTCGTTGTTTGGTGGCCCGGGCTGGATTTGAACCCACCAGCTCAGGCGTATATGGCTAGCACCTTAGCTGCTTAAGCCACAGGCACCAAGCTGGATTATTTCTTTTTAAATTTATTCAAATTAATATGAGGGTTCAATACTTAGGTTAAATTGTTCTCAGTTCCAGGGTAAAGTTCTATTTGTAGAAGAGCCCCTCAGCCAGGGGGTGTGTTATACACCCTCACAATGTGCACATAATGTAAGATCCTGCCTCATGCCCTCCCTCCTTCTGCCACCTGTTCTCTCCCCAACTTCCACTTCCCTTTACCCCCGAACTGGACTGTAGTAGTGTTTTATTGTTCTTAGGGACATGTAATTGTTTATATATTGATTTCATATTAGTATGGAGTACATTGGATACTTATTTTTCCATTTTTGTGATACTTTACTAAGAAGACTGTATTTTCATTCAAAATTGTTTAAACTAACCAATCTTATACTGTTTACTCTGACCTGACCTGCCTTTCCTTTGGAATTCTCACTAAAGGCCTTGGCCTAGGTTTTCCTTTCATTCTGTTCTTTTGTTGCCTGACAGAAACCTGGTACTTCTCACATAATGGAATGGAACGTAGCATGGAGTACCCTATTCCTTGGGAAATGTAAGTAATAAAAATCTTTATTTTTTTTTCTTTTGAGACTGAATCTCACTCTGTCACCCCAGGTAGAGTGCCATGGCATCATCGCAGCTTACAGCAACCTCAAACTCCTGGGTTCAACAATCTTCCTACCTCTGCCTTCCAAGCAGCTGAGACTACAGGCTTGTGCCATCATGCCTGGCTAATTTTTTCTACTTTTAGTACAGAGGGGTGGGGGTTGTGGGGGTTGTGGGGGTGGTTAAGGGGTGTCTCACTCTTGATCAGGCTGCTCTCAAACTCCTGAACTCAAGCAATCCATCTGCCTCAGCCTCTCAGAGTGCTAGGATTACAGGTGTGAACTGCTACATCTGGCCCAGAAAACTTATTTCAAAGGTATTGGTTTCTCCATGTTGTCACCTCCATAAATTAAGACCTAGGCACACAACATGATATAACCCAGCAATTTTGCTTGTGTGTTTACCTAAAAGAACTGAAAGCAGGGACTTGAAGAGATAGTTACACGTCCATGTACATAGCAGCTTTATTTGCAATAGGCATAAGGTAGAAGCAAACTAAGTGTGCATTGTCAAATAGATATATAAAATGTGGTATATGGGGGCGGCTCCTGTGGCTCAAAGGAGTAGGGTGTCAGCCCCATATGCCAGAGGTGGTGGGTTCAAACCCAGCCCCGGCCAAAACGGCAAAAAGAAAAAAAAATGTGGTATATACATACAGTGGAGTATTACGCAGACTTTAAAAGGAAGGGAATTCTGGCTGGGTTTGGTGGTTCGTGCCTGTAATCCCAGCTACTCAGGAGGTTGAGGCAAGAGGATTGCTCAAGCCCAGGACCCAGGGTGTCAGTGTGAGAGTCTGTCTCAAAAAAATAAAAATAGAAAAGAAAGGAAATGCTGATAAATGTTATACATGAATGAATTGTGGAGACATACAGAATGACATAAGCAAGTTACAAAAGGACAAATACTGTTATGGTTCCACAGAGTAGTCAAATGTCAGAGACAGAAGGTAGACTGGTGGTTGCTTTGGGTTAGGGAGATGGGATAAAGCAAAGTTAGCATTTTAGGAGCACATATTTTCAGTCTTGCAAGATGAAAAGTTCTAGAGATGAATGGGGGTGATGGTTACACAACAATATAAATGCACTTTATGTCTATGACCTGTTCAGTGGTTAAGATGGTAAATTACAGGAATTATAATGAGCAAATATGCTAAATTGACATGAAAAGTCAAGATGAAACATTTTTAAATACGAAAAATGTCAATATATTATACTTTTCTAGGAAAACTGTTTGGTTCTGTTTATTACTTTATATATTACTGGTAAAATACACTTTTTTATCACCAATGAATTCTGTTCATTATTAAAAGTAAGTAAAATGGGCTCGGCACCCATAGCTCAGTGGTTAGGGCACTGGCCACATACACGGGGGCTGGTGGGTTTGAACCTGGACAGGGCCTGCTACACAACAATGACAACTACAACAACAACAAAAATATCCAGGCATTGTGGCAGACACCTGTAGTCCCAGCTACTTGGGAGGCTGGGGCAAGAGAATTGCTTAAGCCCAAGAGTTGGAGGTTGCTGTGAGTAGTGATGCCAGGCCACTGTACTGAGGGGGACGTAGTGAGACTCTATCTAAAAAATAAAAAAAAAAGTAAGTAAAATGGAATTTTGGAATCAAATTGATGACCTAGTACATGGTGGAGAATGGGGGAAGTGGGAAAATGGGGGAGTGGAGAGAGGAAAGGAGGGAGGGGTATGGGGGGTCACTGTGTTTGGCACCTCTCTTGGGGGAGGAACACATTTATAAGAAGGACTTTGCCTGACAAATGCAGTTAGTGTAACCTGGCTATTTGTACCCTTAATCAATTTCCAACAATAAAAAATAAAAATACAAAAAAAAAAAAGGAAGTAAAATATTTCTTTGGTCCTTAATCTCCCAACCTCAACTATTGCTAGTCTGTTGGTCCAAATTTATACTCTTCTCAAACAGCATACCCCTCCTGCCATGATTCTGGTCCCATCTACTCCTAGTTCATTGCCACCATCCTTACCCCTCATCAGGAATGTGGGTTCTCTGAAAGTTAATATGAGGTCAGAGTTAGCCTCCCAACTCTGGATGTCAAACAGTACATTAAGCTGTTCTAGATTCTTACAGATAAGTTTTACACAAAATTATGGTATATAAGTATCTTTTGGGAGCACATTTATTAACACAATTCATAGGAATTTATGGTAATCTTCAGTAGGAGACTAGGTACAAAAGGGAGAAAATCATGGAATATAAATATCTTTTCGCAGGAGGGTCATTAATTATATAACTCACAGGATGTGTATGGTAATCTTCAGTGGGAGACTGGGTACAAAAAGAAAATATAACATAATCTTTAATTTTTCTCTGCTTGGCCCCAAAGAGGGAGTACCCCCAGTCTACTTTTGCTAGAAGCAGGAAGAATTTTACAATGCCCAACCTTACTTTAGGGCAACTTCCCATACTTCCTTGGTCTGAAAGCTCTCCTGTTTAAAACACCCCTTCATTGTGTTTCCTCTAAGCAGACCACACATGCTGGAAGTGGCAAAGTTTACAGAAAGTGATCTTTAGTTCAACCTCTTAGGCATGGGTCAGAACAATTCCATCCTCTTCTTTCTTCCTTACCCTGTCCCCAAAGTGTTTCCCACTTCTCACTCAAGAATCAAAAACTCCCTGTCCTTCCCCTCCACAGTCCTGTCACATCTAACTCCTGACTCCTGCCTCTTGTATAGAACCTGTTTTTCCAACCTTCTATTCTCATCTTGGACAGTACCACTCTCAGTAAGCTTCCCAGAATTTTTTTTTTTTTTTTTTTGAGACAGAGTATCAAGCTGTCACCCTGGGTAGAATGTTGTAGTGGCATAGCTCACAGCAACTTCCAGCTCTTGGTCTCAAGCAATCCTCTTGCCTCAGCTTTTCTATTTTTAGTAGAGAAGCCTTTTTGCTTAGGCTTCTCTCAAACTCATGAGCTCAAGCTATCCATCCAACTCGGCCTCCCAGAATACTAAGATTATAGGCATGAGGTACCATGCCAGCCAACTTCTCTGGAATTTTTCAGAGACCCCTTCAGACAAAGCACATTTTTTTATGCCAGAACTTCTATCTACATTTCAAATAAACTCATATGTTAAACAAAAATGTAACCAGGTCAAAACATCTAAGATGAAAGGGGTCTTATGTTGCTAATTTGCGATTTCTCTACAACATACACACAAGCAACTGAGTGTCTGCCTCAGCATGGACATATAAATTAGAAATCAGCAACCTTTTTCTTTCTTTCTTTTTTCTTTTCTTTTATCAGTTTTTGGCTAGGGCTGGGTTTGAACCTGCCACCTCTGGCATATGGGGCTGGTACCCTACTCCTTTGTGCCACAGGCACTGCCCTTTTTCTTTTTCTTTTCTTTTTTTTTTTTTTTTTGAGACAGAGCCTCAAGCTATCACCCTGGGTAGAGTGCCATGGTGTCACAGCTCAGAGCAACCTCCAACTCCTGGGCTTAAGTGATTCTCTTGCCTCAGCCTCCTGAGTAGCTAGGACTACAGTACCCTACCACAAAGCCCGGCTATTTTTTGGTTGTAGTTGTCATTGTTGTTTGATAGGCCCAGGCCGGATTCAAACTTGCCAGCTCTGGTGTATGTGGCTGGCACCTTAGCTGCCTGAGCTACAGGCACCACCAGAGCAACCTTTCTCTGTAGAGAACCAGAAAATAAATATTTTAGGCTTTGAAGGGCATACATTGAAACTATTCAACTTGACCACAATAGCACAACAAAAGCAGCCATAGATAATAGGTAAATAAGTGGAACTGTATTCCAATAAAACATTAGTTATATATAATTCAATTTGAATTTTATATTATTTTCAATGAAATAGTATTCTGCGTGGTTGAGGTGGCTCCCACCTGTAATCCTAGCACTGTGGGAGGCCAAGGTGGATGGATCACTTGAGCTCAGGGGTTCAAGACCAGCCTCAGCAAGAGCAAGACTCCATCTCTACTAAATATAGAAAAATTACTCAGCATTTTTGTGGGCACCTATAGTCCCAACTACTGGGAAGGCTGAGGCAAGGTTGCTGTGACCTATGATGCCTCAACACCCTACCTAGGTTAAGGGTGTGAGACCCTATTTCAAAATAAATAAATAATAAATAGTATTCTTTTTCTGATTTTTTCCAAGTATTTAAAAACATGAAAATCATAGTTAACCTACAGTTGTTGTGGCTCAGAAAATACTACCCTAAAATGAAGGGCTCAGAAGCGGTTTTTCTCTGACCTCCTGCCTCTCAGTCCCATTCTTCCCTGAGGCTGTAGAAAGAAACTAGAAACCCTCTTCTCCGAGGCAGATCATAAAATTCAGAACCCACCTTCCCTACAATGCCAGCTATTAAATCTTTTTTTTTTTTTGAGACAGAATCTTACTATGTCACCCTCAGTAGAGTGCTGTGAAGTCACAGCTCAGAGCAAACCTCAAACTCCTGGGCTTAAGTGATTCTCTTACCTCAGCCTCCCAGGTAGCTGGGATTATAGACACCTGCCACAATGCCCAGCTATTTTTGTTGTAATTGTCATTGTTGTTTTGTAGGACCAGGCTGGATTTGAACCTGACAGCTCCGGTGTATGTGGCTAGCACCCTAGCCACTGAGCTATAGGCGCCAAGCCCATTAAACCATTCTTTATAAAAGCTGGCCATATGACTCTGGGAGGCCAAGGGGGGTAGACTGCCTGAGCTCACAGGTTGGAGACCAGCTTGAGCCAGATCGAGACCTCATCTCTAAAAATAGCTGAGTTTTGTGGTGGTGCCTAAAGTCCTAGCTACTTAAGAGGTTGAGGCAAGACAATCACTTAAGCCCAAGAGTTTGAGTTTGCTGTGAGCTATGATGCCACAGCACTTCTACGAAGGGTAACAAAGTAAGACTGTCTCAAACAAACAAACTGGCCATAAAGAAATTATCAGTCCAGGCCAGGTGAGATGGCTCATGCCTGTACCACTCTGAAAGGCCAAGGCAGGATTGCTTGAGCTCATGAGTTTGAGACCAGCCTGAGTAGAAAAGCAAGACCCCATCTCTACTAAAAACAGAAAAACTGAGGCAAAAGGATCACTTGAGTCCCATTTGGAGGTTGCTGTGAGCTATGACACCATGGCATGCTACCTAAGGTGACAGCTTGAGACTCTGTCTCAAAAAAAGAAATTATCAGTCCAGGCAAGGTGGCTCATGCCTGTAATACTAGCACACTATAAGGTTGAGGCAGGAGGACTGCTTGAGCTCAGGAGTTCAAGACCAGCTTCAGCAAGAGTGAGACCCTACAAAAAAATGTAAAAAATAGCAGGGCATTGTAGTGAACATTTATAGTCCCAGATGAGGCAGGGGAACCCCTTGATCCCAGGAGTTAGAGGTATCAGTCAATAAGCTGTAATAATGTATGCCACTGTATTCTACCCAGGGAGAAAGAATTACACCAAAGAAAGAAAGAAAGAAAAGAAAGAAAGAAACTATTCTAGGTCATAAGACCCTGGCAGAGAGGGTCATGCTCCATACTCAGAAGAAAGGAATGCATGTTCAGAGAGGCCAAGAACAAACAGGTCTTACTGGACATCTGTACTCAGTCTATGAATGTTAGACTTTTTGTCTAATCATATTTCCACATAGTTCTCTGTTAAACCTAAGCACAAAAATAGGTAATTTCCCTTGAATCTTTGGGTATTCATTCTGAAGGCTCCTATGTATACATATTTTCATAAATTTGATGCCTTTATTAATCTGCCTCATATCAGTGATTTTTTTTTTTTTGAGACGAGTTTCACTTTGTCATCCTTGGTAAAGCGCTATGGTATCATAGCTACAGCAACCTCAAACTCTTGGGCTTGGACTGGGCATGGTGGCTCACACCTGTAATCATAGCACTCTGGGAGGCCAAGGTGGGTGGATTGCCTGAGCTCATGGGTTCAAGACCAGCCTGAGCCAGAGTGAGACCTCATTTCTAAAAATAGCTGGGTGTTGTGGCAGGCACCTATAGTCCCAGATTCTTGGGAAGCTGAGGCAAGAGATTTGCTTGAGCTCAAAAGTTTGAGGTTGCTGTGAGCTACAAAGCCAAGGTACTCTACTGAGGGCAACAAAGTGAAACTTTGTCACAAAGAAAAAAAAAAAACTCTTGGGCTCAAGTGATTCTTTTGCCACAGCCTCCCAACTAGCTGGGACTACAAGTGCCCACAATTATTAGAGATAGGGTCTCACTCTGGGTCAGGCTGGTCTTGAACTTGTGAGCTTAGGTGATCCACCCACCTCAGGCTCCCAGATTGCTGGGATTAGAGGCATGAGCCACCAGCCTGGCCATCATTTCAGTGATTTTTGAGTGAACACTTAAGGGGCCAAAGGCCTTGGTTCCTATACAAGGTAACATCCCAGATTTAGCCACAGCTTGTACTTGGCTGATCCTTATAAATTAATATAGACTGAATAAGTCCCTAAATTTTTCTATATGATCTCATTCTTTCCATTTTCCAAACCTGCAGACTTCCCTATATACTTCCAGGGGACTACACTTATGACCAACTTGTTACCACCTTCATTTCAATTTAATTTGAAGTATATATATTTTTTTCTTGTTACAGGAACTCATACTGACAAAAAAATCGTCTTAATGTTCACTATTTGAAAGAAAAGGAAATTCTGTACTCAACTTGGAAGAAAATATGTTTATACCTTGCATATAAAATGATGTGGCTGCCCTAATAAGGTAGACTGGGTTTCTGCCCAGGGTTCTGGGCTGCTTTTGGCACCCAGGATTCAGGCAATCAGGATGCCATTCCTATGAGGAGACACACACCTTTCCTTTTTTGTGTTTCTCTGCTTTGACAACTGATAGGGAAAAAAAAGCATAGGAAGTGAGAGGAAGGGAGGAGGGAAGAAGATAGAAATGGGGGTAGACCTTTACCAGGAGAGAAAATCCTTAATGTGAAGGAGGCTTTATAAATAAGGGATGGAGGAAGGCTAGGAAAAACACTATCCAGTGGATCAGGATGAAAATATCATTGCAAATGCATGAATACATGTACAGGTATACACACACATATAGTATAATAATATACACATGTACACATGTAAATGTGTATGAGCTGTGGGGAAAGCATCCAGCCACATAACATGAAAAAAACATTGATGATGGCTGCGTACTATCTGGACAGCCCTGTACAGTATTTTTTATACGTACATACACATATTTAGCATACATATATTTGAGTTTTTGTTTTCTTTAAGAGACAGGGTCTCACTCAGTTACCCAGGCCAGAGTGCACTGGTGTAATTATAGCTCACTAAAGCCTCAAATTCCTGGGCTCAAGCAATTTTCCTGCCTGAGCCTCTGCAGTACAAATTCCTGGGCTCACGCAATTTTCTTGCCTGATCCTGGAACTACAGGTATGTGTCACCACACCCAGCTATACAAACACAATAATGTATCAGTAGTACCAAGACTTTAGTTTCTAAGTACCTTTCTACACTAATGGAACCAAGACCTCGGGGAGAAAATGGCTGATTCCATGGTGGAGAGGAAAGTTACAAGATGAACTTGGAATGTGCTCTTGGATCAGGTTCTGAAATTAGGTCAGCACTTAAAATAACTGATGAAGGCATGTGAGAGTTCATAGGCTCCACTAGAAAGGGTTTCCATTTGTCAAATCAGGGAGAATTTGAGCATTGACATAATGATAGTTAAGATATTATGGTACACTGAATAAGTATTCATCAGTCCATACTAAATGTAAATTAGTAGACAGGGAAATAAATAAGACAGAGGCAGAGACATAACCCCCTCCCCACACACACCAAAAGGCAGACAGAAACTGAGCAAAAGAGGAACACAAAGTTCAAGAGAGTGATAGAGTAAAAACAAAGAGATGGGGGGTGAGGAATAAGATCATTTTCTTAAAATTTTTAATTGGCATCTGGTAATTATACTTAATATGGGTTACAGGGTAATATTTTAATATCTGTATATAATTTGTAATGATTAAATCAGAGTAATAAGCATTCCACCACTTCAAACATTTATCATTTATGTTAGGAACATTCAAATTTCTCTCCTAGCTATTTGAAAATACAAAACAAATTATTGTTATTGTCAACCTGTAGTTGCCTATGTCTCCCCTCTTCTATCCCCTGTGAAGAGGTATATAAGCTTCTATATCTCACTGGAGGTGGTGATATTCACATTTCTTTGATGTGATGCCCTGGTGCCTAAAATAAAATCGTATACCTTTTCTTCTACTAATCCTCCTGCTGTTGGTTTAGTTCATGGAATCAAGTATCAAAGCCTCAGTGGGTAGAGAGAATGTCTTCCCTCTGCCACAGATTAAATGTTCTTTCTGAGAACATTATTTCCCATTTAATACAATATATTTTTAGATAGTGTTACTCTGTTGCACCAGGCTAGAGTGCCTTGATATCATACCTCACAGAAACCTCAAACTCCTGGGGTCAAGCAATCTCTTGTGTCTGTCTCCTGAGTAGTTGGCAATACTGGTGGTCTTCCCAGTTAGGTTTATTTTTTTCTTTTTTCTTTGTTTTTAGTAGAGATGGAATCTCACTTTTGCTGAGGCTGGGCTAGAACTGCTGAGCTCAAGCCTCAGTCTCCCAGAGTGCTAGAATTACAGGTGTGAGGTACCATGACTTGCCTAATATATATATATTTTTTTGAGACAGTCTCACTATGTTGCCCTCAGTAGAGTGATGTGGCATCACAACTCACAGCAACCTTAAACTCTTGGGCTTAAGTGATTCTCTTGCCTCAGCCTCCCAAGTAGCTGGGACGCTAGGCGCCCACCACAATGCCTGGTTATTTTTTGTTGCTGTTGTCATTGTTGTTTAGCTGGCCAGGCTGAGTTCAAACCAAGCCTTGGTGCTACCGGTGCCAAGCCCTAATGTAATTTTTTTTTTTTTTTTTGCAGTTTTTGGCTGGGGCTGGGTTTGAACCCGCCAACTCTGGCATATGGGGCTGATACCCTATTCCTTTGAGCCACAGGCGCCGCCCCCTAATATAAATTTTTTTAAAAACAAAAATATACACTCAGTCCCTGTAGGTCAGTGGTTAGGGTGCTAGCCACACGCACCGGAGCTGGTGGTTCCAACCCAGCCAGTACCTGCTAAACAACAACGACAACAACAACAAAAATAGTTGGGCATTTTGGCGGGTGCCTGTAGTCCCAGCTAGTTGAAAGTCTGAAGCAAGAAAATTACTTAAGCCTAGGAGTTTGAGGTTGCTGTGAGCTGTGACGCCACAGCACTCTACCCAGGGCGACATAGTGAGACTCTGTCTCAAAAGAAATGAATAAATAAAAATAAAAACAAAAATATAAAATACAAGTAGAAAATAAACTAATCCTAAATGTATCACAGCGAACTACACCAATACCACTAATTCCTTCAGCCAAAGGAAGCTTTTTCCTTTTTACATGTAATCACTACCCTGATGATTTTTTTTTTTTTTCTGAGACAGAGCCTTACACTATCACCCTGGGTAGAGTGCTGCGGCATCACAGCTCACAGCAACCTCCAACTCCTAGACTTAAGCAATTCTCTTGCCTCAGCCTCCCAAGTAGCTGGGACTACAGGCATTCGCCACAATGCCCGGCTATTTTTTGGTTGTAGTTGTCATTGTCATTTGGCAGGCCCGGGCCTGATTCGAATCCACCAGCTCTGGTGTATGTGGCTGGCACCTTAGCAGCTTGAGCTACAGCCACCAAGCCCACTTTTCTGACTTTTAACACCAACTACTTCTGTTTTTTTACTTTTTTTGCTTGTTTGTTTTGAGACAGTCTCACTTTGTTTTTTGTTTTTTGTTTTTTTTTTTTGAGACAGAGCCTCAAGCTATCCTCCTGGGTAGAGTTCCATGGCATCATAGCTCACAGCAACCTCCAACTCCTGGGCTCAAG
>NW_003852633.1:252515-263230 GCF_000181295.1 Otolemur garnettii
GCCAGCCACAACACCCGGCTATTTTTTGGTTGCAGCCGTCATTGTTGTTTTGGTGGGCCTGGACTGGATTCAAACCGGCCACCTTAGGTGTATGTGGCTGGCGCCTTAGCTGGTTGAGCCACAGGCGCCGAGCCAGTCTCACTTTGTTGACCTCAGTAGAGTGCGGTGGCATCATAGTTTACAGCCACATTTAACTCTTGGGTTCAAACCATCTTCTTGCCTCAGTCTCCCAAGTAGCTGGGACTACAGGCACCAAATACAATGCCCAACTATTTTATTTTTTCTGATTCAGGGAATCTAGCTTTTGCTCAAGATGGTCTTGAACTCCTGAACTCAAGTTATCCACCCAGCTCAACCTCCCAGAGTTCTGGGATTGTAGGTGTGAACCACCACGCCCTGCCACCAACTATTTCTGGATGTTATAGAGATAGAATTACACAAGAATTATTTTGATCAACATGTTTTTCTTTTTTGAGACAGAGTCTCAATTGTCACCTTTGGTAGAGAGCTGACAGCAACCTCAAATTCTCAGGCTCAAGCAATTCTTTTGCCTTAGCCTTCCTAGTAGCTGGGACTATAGTCACCTGCCATAATGCTGGGCTATTTATTTTGTTTAGCAGGCCTGGGCTGGGTTCAAACCCACCAGCCCCAGTGCATGTGTACATGTGGCTGGTGCTCTAACCACTGAACTATGGGTGCCCAACCTATTTTGGTCAACATTATGCTTTTTTTTTTTTTTTTGAGACAGAGTTTTACTTTGTCACTCTCAGTAGAGTTCCATAGCAACATAGCTCACAGCAACCTCAAACTCCTCAGCCTCTCAAGTAACTGATACCACAGGTGCCCACCACAATACATGGCTATTTTTAGAGACGAGGTCTCGCTGTGGCTCAGGCTGGTCTTGCACTCATGTGCTCAGGCAATCCACCGACCTTGGCCTCCCAGAATGGTAGGATGTAAGCCACTGTGCCTGTCCAACATTATGCTTTTTTTTTTTTTTTTCCTTTTTTGAGACAGACTCTCACTTTGCCACCCTTGGTAGAACTACAGCTGCCATGGTAGAGCTATTTGGTAGTGCCATGATGTCACAGCTCATAGAAACCTCAAACATTTGCATTCAGTGATCCTCTTGGCTCAGCCTCCTTTGTAGCTGGGATTACAGGTGCGGGCACAACATCTGGCTATTTTTAGAAACAGGGTCTCACTCTTGCTTAGGCTGGTCTCAAACTCCTGAGTTCAAGCAATCCACCCAGCTTGGCCTCCCAGAGTGCTAGGATTACGGGCGTGAGCCACCATGCCTGGCACAACATTATGCTTATAAAATTTGTCAGGGTTGGCTCAGTGCCCATAGCACTGTGGTTATAGCACCAGCCATATATACCAAGGGCGGTGGGTTCAAACCCACCCCTTGCCACCTAAACAACTACAACAAAAAAATAGCCAGGGGTTGTGGTAGACACCTGTAGTCCCAGCTACTTGGGAATCTGAGACAAGAGAATCTCTTAAGCCCAAGAGTTTGAGGTTGCTGTGAGCAGTGATGCTATGGCACTCTACCGAGGGTAACATAGTGAGACTCTGTCTCAAAAAAATTTTTTTTTGTCAGGGTTTTTTCATGTAGATAAAATGCATTATATTTGCTATATAGTTGAATTTTACTGAATTCATGCATAACCATTTAGTTAGCTATTGTGAATTATTCCCACTTTGTGGCTATTACAAACAATGTTGCCATAAATTTACATATTTAAATATATATATATATATATTTTTTTTTTTTTTGCAGTTTTTGGCCAGGGCTGGGTTTGAACCTGCCACCTCCAGCATGTGGGGCCAGCACCCTACTCCTTTGAGCCACAGATGCTGCCCAAATACATATCTTTTCATAAACTGTTCATGTAATTTTTGTGGACTGGTGGATATGTAATGTACAAATAGTTTTGTAGGTAATAGCATGTAGTTTTCCAAAGTGATTGTTGTAACTAACATGCCCGTGAGCAACATTTGAAGGCCCATCAACTCCACTTCCAGTTACAGATGCTTGAGAGATGTACACATATATAAATCAAGATACACGTACTAAGATATTCAGGGCAGCAATGTTGGTGATTGCTGACTAGCCACAGCCCAAACAATCTTCAGGCACAGAAGGGATCCATCTACTGTGAGAAAGATACAGAAATTATATAACTGGACTCGGTGTCTGTGGCTCAGCAGCTAGGGTGCCAGCCACATACACCAGAGTTGGCAGGTTCAAACTGAGCCTGGGGTCTACCAGACAATGACAACAACTGCAACCAGAAAATGGCTGGGCATTGTAGCAGGCACCTGTAGTCCCAGCTACTTGGGATGCTAAGGCAAGACAATCACTTAGGCCTGAGATTTGAAGTTGCTGTGAGCTGTGACACCATGTCACTCCACCAAGGGTGAGACTCTGTCTCAAAAAAAAAAATTATATAACTACATCTGTGTGTGTACACACACATACATATATGCCATATATAGTGAGATGTACAATATTATGATAAGAACACTATCTGGCAATAAAAATCAAACTAGAATTATATACAATATGGGTATTAAAGATATAATATTAATTTAAAAAGACAAACTAACACATACAGTTAAGAATATGCAAAAATAGGCCCACATGGTGTCTTACTCCTATAATTTTAGCACTTAGGCTGAAGCAAGGATTGCTTGGGTTCAGGAGTTCCAGATCACCCTGAGCAACACAGTAAGACCCTTCTCTACTGGCGTGTGCCTGTAGTCTCAGCTACTCAGGGGGCTGAGGCAGGGGAATGCTTGAGCCCAGTGGTTTGAGGCTGTATTAAAATGATGATATACTAGCTCAGGCAATGGAACAAGATCCTGTCTCAAGAAAAAAGGCAGGGATGGTGCCTGTGGCTCAAAAGGGTAGGGCGCTGGCCCCATATGCCAGAGGTGGTGGGTTCAAACCCAGCCCTGGCAAAAAAAAAAAAAAAAAAAAGGGCATTCAAAAAAAAAAAAAAGAAAAAAGGCAGTTGTTGGCTCAGCACCTGTAGCACAGTGGTTATGGTGCCAGCCACCTATTCCAAAGGTGGTGGATTTGAGCCCTGCCTCAGCCAGTTAAGCAACAATGACAACTGCAACAAAAAATAGCTGGGTGTTGTGGTGGGCACCTGTAGTCTCAGCTACTTGGGAGGCTGAAGCAAGCAAATCTCTTAAGCCTAAGAGTTGGAGGTTGTTGTGAGCTGTGATGCCACAGCACTCTACTGAGGGTGGCGTAGTGAGACTATCTCAAAAAAAAAAAAAAAGGCAGTTGTATTCTTTTTTTGTTTGTTTGTTTGTTTGGGGTTCATTGAAGGTATAAAGAATTAGGTTATGCTGATTGTATTCGTTAAAGTCTTCCTTATAGTTGTGTCTTGCCCCCAAGAGCTGCCATACACCCTAACCCTCATCCCTTTCCCTCCTCCATGTCCCCACTCTCTCATTCCCCCTCTCCCCACCTCAAATTAATTTGAGTTTTTCTCTTATGTAGATCTGTGTTAGATTGTCTGTTGGCTTCATATCGAATTCTTGCTTCTTCATCATTTTGTTGCTGTCGATAGAGTGCTATGGCATAATGGCTCAGGGAACCTCAAAATCATGGGCTTAAGCAATTCTTTTGTCTCAGCCTCCTAAGCTGCTGGGACTACAGGTGCCCACCACAATGCTGGGTATTTTTTTTAGAGATGAGGTCTTGCTCAGGCAATCCACCCACCTTGGCCTCCCAGAGTGCTAGGATTACAGGCATGAGCCACCACACCCAGCCTGCTTGTTCATTCTTGTGATACTTTACTAAGAATGGTGAATGTGTTCCAACTGTACTCCTCTTTTTATTTTACTTTATTTTACCTTATTTCATTGTTTGGGATTCATTAAGGGTACAAAGAATTAGTTTACACTGATTGCATTTGTTTGATAAAGTCCCTCATAATTGTGTCTTGCCCCCAAGGGGTTAGGGGGTCATATACCATGACCTTCTCCCTCTCTCTCACTTTTTTTTTTTTTAAGACAGAGTCTCATTTTGTCACCCTTGGTAGAGTGCTATGTATTGTAGCTCATAGCAAGGGATCCTGTCTTCCCTCAGCCTCTCAAGTAGGAGTAGCTGGGACTATAGGCACCTGCCACAACAACCTGGTTGTTTTTACAGACAGTCTCAAGGTCTTGCTCTTGCTCAGGCTGGTCTCAAACTCTTGAGCTCAAGCAATTAGCCCTCCTCGGCCTCCCAGAGTGCTAGGATTATAGGCATGATTATAGGCATGATAATGTACCTGGCCCCACCATAGTCCTCTTTCTTAAATATGTAATCACAATGAATAAAACCACAAAGAGTATCATGGAGGAGTGATCTTTGTTGTAAGAGGAGGTCATATTGGGAAGGGACACCCAGCAGTTTTAGGAAAGCCAAGAATCATTTATTTCTTGACTTGGATATTAGCTTTATATATTTGTAAAACAGTAGTGTTAATTTTTCATAGAAACCAAGAACAGTGGCAAATACGGAATACATATGCAATTGATACAGGTATTAGGCTCTACTCAAAAGATGAGCAACTACTATTTCTGTTTTTATTTTTTTAATTAAGAGGCAGAGTCCAAGACCAGGTGGTTACTCACACTTCTAATCCTAGCATTCAGGGAAGCCAATGCAGGATGATAGTTTGAGCTCAGAAGTTAGAGATCAGCCTGAGTAAAGTAAGACCCCCAACTCTTTTTTTTTTTTTTTGAGACAGAGCCTCAAGCTGTCCCCCCTGGGTAGAGTGCCGTGGCATTATAGCTCACAGCAACCTCCAACTCCTGGGCTCAAGCGAGTCTCCTGCCTCTGCCTCCCAAGTAGCTGGGACCACAGGCGCCCGCCACAGCACCCGGCTATTTTTTGGTTGCAGCCATCATTGTTGTTTGGCGGGTCCGGGCTGGGGATTCGAACCCGCCACCTTAGGTGTACGTGGCTGGCGCCTTAGCCGGTTGAGCTATAGGCGCCGAGCCAAGACCCCCAACTCTTAATAGAAAAACTTAGCCAGGTGTGGTGGTGCAGTAACTGTGGTCCCAGCTACTTGGGAGGCTGAAGCAGGGAGATTGCTTCAGTCCGGAGATTGAGGTTACCATAAGCTAGTCAGAGGCCATGACATGTAGCCCAGGCTGCAAAGTAAGACTTTGGCACACACACACACACAAAATGATGAGAGAGAGACCACCTAAGTTTCCTAGGCTGGTCTCAAACTCCTGGCTGCCAGGATACCCAAGTTATTGGAATTACTAAGCAGGGGCCATGATGACTTCCTACCAGCAACTATTTTAATAGGCCAAGAATCAATGAAGAATTGTAGCCTTGGGACTTGAAGACTGCTCTTTAATAACAAAGGAGGCAGCTTAGCACCCGTAGCTCAGTGAGTAGGGTGCAGGCCACATACATTGAGGCTTGGGGCTTTGAACCCAGCCTGGGTCAGCTAAACAACAATAGCAGCTGCAACAAAAGATAGCCAGGAATTGTGGTGGGTACTTGTAGTCCTAGCTACTTGGGAGGCTGAGGCAAGAGACTTGCTTAAGCCCAAGGGTTTGAGGATGCTGTGAGCTGTGATGCCACAGCACTCTACTGAGGGCAACACATTGAGACTCTTGTCTCAAAAGAAAAAAAAAGAACAAAGAAAATCTTCATCTTCCTCTGTTGCCTCACACCCGTTTTTTTGAGAGTTTCACTCTGTCACTCTGAGTAGAGTGTCATGGCATTATGGCTTACAGCAACCTTAAACTCTGTGGCTTAAGCAATCCTCATGCCTCAGCTTCCTATGTATCTAGGACTACAGGAACCTGCCACAATGTCCGGCTAGTGTTTTCTATTTTTAGTAGGGATGGGGTCTCATTCTTGTTCAGGCTGGTCTTGAACTCCTGAGCTCAAGCAATTCCCCCTCCTTGGACTCCCAGAGTGCTAGGATTATAGGTATGAACCACTGTGCCCAGCCTGTTGCCCCTCTTTTAATAAAATGATTTGTTCTGTAAAATTTGGATTCACTCAAAAGGGCAAGCTTAAGGACACAGAAGGCCATATGTGGCCTTAAGGTTGAATAGATATGCCCTTCTCTTTTTCAGCATTGGCCATTTGTCTGGTAAACACATAGCAAGTAGCAGGTCCTGTAACTAAGTTCCTACATGAGACTAGGTTGGGGTAGATCATATGGTCATCTACCAAGCTGTAGGCTGTTTGCTTCCCTTGCTGGGGACCCTTAAAAACATGACAACTTAGAGAAACAACCCTGAATTTTGTCTGGATCACATTTTCATCCCCTCCATTACCTGGAAAAATAAGTTGATCTCACATTAACCGAAGGAAGATTCCTCTTGAATGCAGACAGATAGCATTTTCAGGTTACTCTGCAGAAATCATTTCTGGGAAAGGCTACAACTGCTCAAGGTCCCTGTGTTGTTCTGGCAATAAAAGCATGCACCTGCTTCCTCTTGAATTCCCTAAATAGTACTCAGACATAATCTATTCATCTGCTTAATGTCAATCTTCTTAAAAAACATGGCTACATCTGAAGCTTTGACAGAATGAATTTGCAGTTTTGTTTCTGTTGATTCTGGGACAGATCTGGTGCTGAATTAAGGTAAGCCTTTCAGAAGAGGCTTAGATAACTGACTGGAATATTATGGCTGTCCTCGGATCCATGCCAGTTCCATAATTAATGAGTATCCTCACCAGGTAAATCATGAAATGTCCCTTCCTCATCAGTTAAATGTTTCTGGTAGAAGAGGAAGATAGTATATTTCTAAGGCACACTCTATTTTATTTTCTTTTATTTTGAGACAGTTTCATTATGTCACCCTCTGTAGAGTGCTGTGGTGTCATAGCTCACAACAACCTCAAACTCTTGGGCTTAAGTGATTCTCTTGCCTCAGCCTCCCAAGTAGCTGGGACTACAGGCATTCACCACAACACCTGGCTATGTTTTGTTGCAGTTATCATTGTTGTTTTAGCAGGCCAGGGCCACGTTTGAACCCACTATCACTGATGTGTGTGGCTGGCACCCTATCCACTGAGCTACAGGTGCCACTCTACTTTTTTTTTTTTTTTTTTTTTAAGACAGAGTCTCGATCTGTTGCCCTGGGAAGAGTGTTGTGGTGTCATAGCTCCCAGCAATCTCAAATTCTTGGGCTCAAGCAATCCTTTCGCCTCACCATCCCAAATATCTAAGACTACAGGCACTTGCCACAATGCCTGGCCAGTTGTTTCTATTTTTAGAAGAGAGTGTGTCTCACTCTTGCTCAGGCTAGTGTCAAACTTCCAAGCTCAGGCAATCCACCCACTTCAGCCTCAGAGTGCTAAGATTATAGCATGAACCACCATGCCCAGCAGCATACTCTTTCAATCCTTGCCTAGTTGGAAGGACACCACACCTGGGTAACTCTCCAAAGCAAACCTCAAACAACAGCTGACTTAGAACACAGACATCATTCGTTAGCCATCCAAAAGCTTTCTGAGCTGAGCTCTGCTTTTAGGACTTCAGCTTTTGGGTGGAGTCTAGTGCAGTGATTCTCAAAATATAGGAAATAAATTACTGGAAGTCTTGTTAACATGTGGATTCTGATCCAGCAGATCTGGAGTTGAGTTTATGAGCCCTTGAAGAAATTTTAGCATGTAAGTCATTAATTCACACAGTAATAGTCAGGCTTCCATTCTGTTCTCTCTTCAGTTTTGGTACACTTCAATGATTTTCTCTAATCCAAGTTAATGGTCTCTATTTCCACTTTTCTCAAAGTGTGGTCCACAGTCAAATACTGGAACTTGTTAGAACACAAGTCCTCAGGCCTCAAACCAGATCTTGTGAATTAGAACCCTAGAATGAAGATTTCACTTTGTGTTTTAATGGGCCCCAGGTGATGCTAATGCCCACTCAATTGAGAGAGCCATTGCCTTTGCCAGAGGGATATAATAGAGTCAAGTAAAAATCACTAGAGAAAAGCAAGCACTGTATCCAAAAATGAGTAAGTAGTTAAAATTATTAAATTAAATTATAATTAAAATAACTGCTTGAACAATAAGACAAATGTTTCTGGTTAAGAAAAAGGTTTATAATCATCTTACAGCTAGACAAGGTCACGAACTACACATGGTATCTATACAAGTGGAGGGAAAGAGGAAGAGGATAGAGATATGTAACTACTTACATAAGAGAAAGTATCTTCAGTGATTGGTGAAAGGGGCAGCAAGATCTGTAGACGTGATTCTGGTGGAGGAGTACGTTCAAGAAATGTTGACTTCTAAGTTCCACTTATATATGCTGAAGTTGAGAATGACAAAAAGAGGCTGCTCACACCTGTAATCCCAGCACTCTGGGAGGCCAAGACAGGTGGATCGCTTGAGCTCAGGAGTTGGAGACCAGCCTGAGCAAGAGTGAGACCCCATCCCTACTGAAAATAGGAAAACTAGCCAGGTGTCTTGGCTAGCACTTATAGTCCTAGATCCCTTGAGCCCAAAAGTTTGAAGTTGCTGGGAGTTATGATGATGCAATGTCACTGTAGCCTGGGGCAAGAGATTAAAACTCTGACGTCAAGAAAAACAAAAAAAAAGAAGGAACATTTAAAAAAAAAACCTGATTTTTTTTTTTTTTGAGACAGAGTCTCACTTTGTCAACCTTGGTAGAGTGCTGTGGCATTATAGCTCACAGCAACCTCAAACTCTTGGGCTTAAGCAATTCACTTGCAAAGAGTGAGACCCCCATCTCTAAAAATAGCCAGGCATTGTGGTGGGCACCTATAGTCCCAGGTACTTGGGAGGCTGAGACCAGAGAATCACTTGAGCCCAGGAATCTGAGGTTGCTGTGAGCTATGATGCTATGGCACTCTACTGAGGGCAACATAGTGAGACTCTGTCTCAAAAAAAAAAAAAAGTAACAAATAATTGTAAACTATTAAGTTACAAGGTTTGCATTTGTTAGGTAGAGTTCCTATTGAAGTTGTATCCTGCACTCAAGAGGTGTACCAGTGTACCATATATCCTTACATGGTACCCACTGAGAGCACAACAATCCCCCTCCCTTCTCCCCCTGCTCCTCCTTAGTTCCCCCTCCCCCCAGTTAGAATTAAATTGAGTTTTTCTCTTATGTGGGTATTAGTTCATCTACTGTCTTCATAATAGAATTGAGTACATTGTATACTTGCTTTTCCATTCTTGTGATACTTTATTAAGAAGAATGTATTTCAGTTCCATCCAGGTTAATACAAAAGATGTAGGCTTTGTAAAATTCAGTTCTAGCAAAGATCCCCACTAAGTCAGTTTAACAAGAACTCCCCATCTTTGATATTTGATCAGGTTCCTCATCCTCCACTATACCCCAGGTGATGTCCTATCACTCTAGCCTTTCTTCAGCAAGAATCCAGTTAGGCCGGTTTAACCAGAAGCCCCCCTACCATTGACCTTTTCTCTTGGTAATTTAACATTTGCAGACCCCTCACCCGGGTACTTGGTAGTAAATTCCTACCTGTCCATGCTCTATTTGCATTTGAACCTAATCTCTCTCCCTTTGAAGTGGTACCTGTGAATAAATTTTATTTAACAACACATATATGCAGAACTCCACAACAAACAGCTATATATAGATATGTTTTGCAAAATCGATAAAATCTTTTTGGCTGGGCACTTTGGAAGGCCAGGGCAGGCAGGCAGTTTAATCTCAGGGATTGCAGACCAGCCTGAGCAAGAGTGAGACCCTGTCTCTACAAAAAAGAAAAACTAGCTGGGCATTCTGGTGGGTGCCTGTAGTCCCAGTTACTCAGGAGGCTGAGGCAAGAGGATTGCTTGAGCCCAGGAATTGGAGGGTGTTGTGAGCTATGAATTCATGGCTCACAATCCCAGGGAGATTGTCTCAAAAACAAACAAACTTATTTTTTATGATAAAATTTATGGCACTGTAGTAAATTTACACACACACACAAGAGGCAAGAGGATTGCTTGAGCCCAGGAATTGGAGGGTGTTGTGAGCTATGAATTCATGGCTCACAATCCCAGGGAGATTGTCTCAAAAACAAACAAACTTATTTTTTATGATAAAATTTATGGCACTGTAGTAAATTTACACACACACACACACACACACACAAACACACTTCGAGACAGGGTCTTGCTCTTTCCCCACAGCTATTACAACTTACACCAACCTCAAACTCCTGGGCTCAAACCATCCTCCTGCCTCAACTCCTGCAGAGCTAGGACTGTGGTAGTACCACATTTAGTTGTTTATTTTTTGTAGACACCAGATCTTGCTTTTGCTCAGTTTGGTATCCAACTACTTGCTTCAAGGGATTCTCCTTTCTTTCATTTTCTCAGAGTGCTAGGATTACAAGTATGAGCCACTACACCCAGCCAAATACATACACTATTTACCTTTATAAGTCTCATTTAAAATAAATAAATGGGCTTGGTGCCTGTGGCTCAAGCGGCTAAGGCGCCAGCCACATACACCTAAGGTGGCCGGTTTGAATCCCCAGCCTGGGCCCGCAGAACAACAATGATGGCTGCAACCAGAAAAAAAAAAAAACGAAAAAAAAAAAAGCAAAAAGAATGAGCAAAGAAAAAAGGCACCACCAAACAAAAATATTATATATATGCCATAGGGATTGACTTTAGTAGGAATATGTTTGTGTTGCAATATACCTTCTGGACACAAGGTGGCACTGTGAGTGGTTCCCAGGGTTATACC
>NW_003852633.1:263250-273027 GCF_000181295.1 Otolemur garnettii
TAGTCCCAGCTACTTGGGAGGCTGAGGCAGGAGACTCGCTTGAGCCCAGGAGTTGGAGGTTGCTGTGAGCTGTGATGCCATAGCACTCTACCCAGGGGGATAGCTTGAGGCTCTGTCTCAATAAAATAAAATAAAATAAATAAATGAACTCTGCCATCAAACATACTGAAAAATATTTAAGGAATTTTGAAAAATAAGACAGCACAAAAGAATAATTTAAACCTAAGGCATATAGACAAATTTGTTCATAGATGGTTTCTGTAATCATAGAATACAAAACTATTTTCATACTGTTCTCAATAAAATCAAAAACTCTCTTTCCATCCCATTTATAAAACCAGAACCAAAAGAAAAAAATAGTTTAATAGGGAAAGTTGGATATTTAAAGAAAAATAATCTTTATTGCATAGGCTGCATGTGTGTGTGTGTGTGTGTGTGTGTGTGTGTGTATATAGTTTTTGGCCAGGGCTGGGTTTTAACCCGCCACCTCAGACATATGGGGCCGGCGCCTTACTCCTTTTAGCCACAGGCACCGCCCGGCTACATTGTTTTTATGTTTTAAATTATTTTTCATAGGGTACATTGTTAAGACTGTGAATGAAAATTCATGTTTTCAAAAACTAAACGGTAAAACCCAAAGGAAATAAAGGGCGGAAGGCGGGGAGGGCGAGAGGAAGAAGTAAATTCACACCTAACGGGTACAGTTTATTGAGTGAAGGGCACGCTTGTAACTTTGACTTAATCTATACAAAACTAAACTATGTTCTAATATTATAAAATTAAGAAAAAACTAAGCCCTACACATAAAAACGAAAGAACAAACCCAAGACCAAACAAATACAAAACAAATAGATTTTCCATTGCCACGGAAACGGAAACCCCAAGGAACGACGCGGGCTAACACTCAACGCAGGAATTTTGGCTGCTGCCGGCCACCGTCATCCCCGGCGAGAACGTCACCTTCCCAGAGCTTCCGGCGGGAGAACCGGCCGCGCTGTATAATGGCGTATTTCCTGCGGGCGGCTACAAGAGGCAGGGGCGGCGGGAAACGCCATGGTGGCCCAGCTGCCGGCAGGACCCGCTCAGTATTATGCGGAATACAGCAGTCGGTGAAAACTTTTGCGGTAATCTTGGTTTTTAAAACAGACCTAGCCCACGGTAGCCTGGAAAAAGTGCTTCAGACTAACTTCGTCCCCTCAGGATAGTCCACAAATAGAAATTCTAAATGATTGAGACAGCATAAGATTACATCTAACATAAAACAAATCGTTTTTAAAAAAAGTATTTCAAAGCAGTAGGGTGCTGGCCCCATCCATATGCTGGAGGTGGCAGGTTCAAACCCAGCCCCGGCCAAAAATTGCAAGAGAAAAAAAAGGATTTCATATAGAAGAAATTGAATAATTGATGGGGGCATGAAATCATAATTTTTTTTTTTTTTAAGACAGAGTCTCATTTTGTCACCCTCGGTAGAGTGCTATGGCATCACAGCTCACAGCAACCTCCAGGTCTTGGACTTAGGCCATCCTCTTGTCTCAGCCTCTCAAATAAATGCCTGGGACCACAGGCGCCTGCCACAATGCCTGGCTATTTTTTTGTTGAAATTTGGTCGGGGCTGGGTTTGAACCTGCCACCCTCGGTATATGGGGCCAGGGCCCTGCCCACTGAGCCAGAGGCACCTCCCCAAATCATAGATTTTAAAGGAAGTTTTCCTTTCTTTAATTTCAACTTTTCTCAAGGTATATGATCTTCAAAACTTTTTTTTTTTAATCTACACAAGATACTACTTAAAAAAACTGGTTCTGAATTAAAAATTTAAGCTTGAAACTAGCCTGAGCAAGAGAGAGACCCCATCTCTAAGAGTAGCTGGGCGTTGTGGCAGGTACCAGTAGTCTCAGCTATTTGGGGATGCTGAGGCAAGAAAATTGCTTGAATCCAGGAGTCTGAGGTTGCTGTGAGTTATGACATCAGGGCACTCTGCCAGGGGTGACAAAACAAGACTCTATCTCCAAAAAAAGTAAATAGATAAATAAAAATAAAAATTTAAACTTGGCACATACTACACCCTGAAAAATGCTGGCTGCTACTGCTGCCACTTAATATTAATACGATTGTATGATCTACATAATACATATACAAATATACAGTGAAGCCTATGTAGAAACAAACACAAAAGTACTTCTCAAGTATAGGTTTAGATGGAAAGAAATCAACATGTAGGTGTAAGTTGTGAATGTACAACTCAGAAGACTAAGTAGATTTTCGTCTCTTTTTTTTTTTTTTTTTTGAGACAGGAGCCTCAATCTGTTCCCCTGGGTAGAGTGCCGTGGCATTACAGCTCACAGCAACCTCCAACTCCTGGGCTCAAGGGAGTCTCCTGCCTCTGCCTCCCAAGTAGCTGGGACCACAGGCACCCACCACAACACCCGGCTATTTTTTGGTTGTAGCTGTCATTGTTGTTTGGTGGGCCCGGGCTGGATTCAAACCTGCCACCTTGGGTCTACATGGCTGGCGCCTTAGCCACTTGAGCCACAGGTGCCAAGCCAGATTTTCATCTCTTAATACAGTATTTTAAATTCTTTCAATTTGTAACATTAGCACACATTCCGCCTTTAAACTCTCTTAAAAAGTAAACTTGGACCAAAAAAAGTGTATGTGTTTATTATGTACATATAAAGTCAAATATATAGTCTGATTATTCAAGAGGGAAAAAAAACCCCACTATGCACTGGTTGAAGTTCACTCCTAAATTTATCAGAAGGAGTTTATGTAGTTTTGAAATTATTCTCTCTCTACCCATTGAATTTTTATAATATGAATATTTTTGTATAAGTACATAATTTTTAAAAGGTCAAATTCCAAATAATTAACAAAGGAAAATGAGGAATTTGTGATTTGAGGAGCTGTTTGGATACTGACTTGCTTAGGCAATGCAATAAATAAAAGTTTCTGTGATATTTTTTATAAAGTATAATGAAACCAGAAAAATGAAAACTGTATAATGAAACTAACATTAAAGAAACAGGTTGGTTTGACAACATGGTTGAAGACTGAACTCCATCGGAAGAAGGGAGCATAATATAAATAAGAGGAGTGAAAAAGATTCACTACATTATCAAAATCTGGTCAGGCTTCTGAATCTACTCCTAGGTCCATCTATGGACTTCATAATAAAATCCAGTTTTGACAAAGAACCCTATGTCAGAACCATCCCTGATTACTCTCCACATCTGATCAGGATATGTCTGATCACTCTAGCCTGTCTCCAACAAGAATCTTGCTAGGATTTATCCTTAATATTTCTTCTGGTTAATTTTTCATCAAGTGACTCCCACTCTGCTCTTTGGCTATAAATTGTGATTTTGGGGTGGTGCCTGTGGCTCAAAGGAGTAGGGTGCCGGCTCCATATGCCAGAGGTGGTGGGTTCGAACCCAGCCCTGGCCAAAAACTGCAAAAAAATAAAATAAATAAATTGTAATTTTCCCTTGCCATAATCAGCTGTAACAACACTTTCTCTTCTTCACTGCAAAATCCTGTTGCATTAGTCCTAATATACATCACAATGATTCTGAGTAACATCTTCCTTATTATGATTAAACAAATACCACTGAATAATTTTTTTCTGTCATAGTTATGATGCTGAGAATTGGGTAGGACTAGATTCATCATTGGTCCATTTGACCTTAAGGTCCATTAAGACCTTCAGTGTGCGTCTTTGAAGCCTTGGTCTTCATTCCCAACCAATTGTTTGAGGGAGCCATTGGTAAGTTAGACTCCTAAAACATTATTTTGGACAAATGTCAGTTGTAAGGACAGGCACTGTCAGGTAAGGACAGGCACTAGTGCTACAAATTTAGCAGCTTGCTATGTAAAACAATGTAAATACATTATCTCCATTTCTGTAGGTCAGTGATTGGGCACAGGTTAGTTGGCCCTCAGCTAAATGTCTCATGGGGCTACAGTCAAGGTGTCAGCAGCATGTGTTTCTTTCTAAGCTCAATTGCTGGCTGAATTCATTTCCTATGGATAGTTTATAAAATCTTCTTCAAAGGCAGCAATGGAAAAAAGAAGTCTGCTACTTTGACATCAAGGAAGGCCTAGGGTTTTTCTCTATCACCCTTGCCAGAGTTGAGTGGCATGAGTATAGATCACTATAACCTCTAACTCCTGGGCTTAAGGAATTCTCACACATTACCCTCCCAAGTAGTAGTAATACAGGCATGTGCCACTATGCCTAGCTAATTTTAAAGGTTTTTTTTTTTTAATTTTCCCAGGGATGAGATCTTACTATATTGTCCAGGTTGGTCTCAGACTCCTGGGCTCAACTGACCCATCTTGTCCTCCCAAAGTATTAGGGTTACAGATGTAAGCCACTGTGCCAGACTCTAGGATGCCTTTTAAACGGCTCACCTTATTAGATGAGGAGCACATGGATAATCTTCCTTTTAATGAATTCAAAGTCAACTAATTAGAGATCTTAATCTCATCTGCAATATACCTCTACGTTTGCCTTACTACATAATGCATAACATAATCACAGTAGTAATATCATTTGCTATATTTTTTCTTTTCTTTTTTTTTTTTCTTTTTGAGACAGGAGCCTCAAGCTGTCCCCCTGGGTAGAGTGCCGTGGCATTACAGCTCACAGCAACCTCCAACTCCTGGGCTCAAGCGAGTCTCCTGCCTCCGCCTCCCAAGTAGCTGGGACCACAGGCGCCCGCCACAATGCCCGGCTATTTTTTGGTTGCAGCCATTGTTGTTTGGCGGGCCCAGGCTGGATTTGAACCCGCCACCTTGGGTGTACATGGCTGGCACTTTAGCCACTTGAGCCATAGGCACCGAGCCTGCTATATTTTTTCTTGAAGGTTATGCCCACACTCAAGGGGGTGGGACTGCATAAGGGGGTTGATAATTATGAGTCATCCTAAGGTGTTTCTATTACTGCACCATGCTTCAGGCACTATATGGTATATTACAAGGACACATTACTCCATCAGGCCATCAAGTAATTTCATGTTTCATTAAGTTTTTCCTATTCCAACTTAGGTTATAGTTCTGCTTTACTAAGGATATACCTGGAAGGAACTTATGGGCTCTGTGTGTCTTTATCATCTCCCTGACTGCTTACCTACACAAATAGAACTCAATACAAACATTTTATAGCTGAATTATTGTTGTTATTATAATTTTTATTATATTTTAAAGTATGTGGGAACCAAACAAAACTTTTTCAAGTGTGGCATTGAAAAACCTAGTTTTCATGTTTTCTTTTCTACTGGCATTCTGACTACTATGTGGTATTCTGCAAATATAAAGTTTGTCACTTGCCTTTCCTGGTCTGGATTGAGGCTATGCTGGAGCAGAAGGAATTCAGGAAGCCTAAGAATAGATGTGTTATGGACAAAGGATAAATTGCTATGGGACAGAGAGATGATGCAGAGTAATACAAAGAAAGTATATTTATAATGGATATATGTTTTCATGATGAAGTGTATTGTTCATGAAATTTGGCTACCGGGTCCTATAGGATGACTATGTGTGTCCCACCATTCAAATGTTAAACTCCTAGCACAGGTTGTACCTGTGGCTTAAGGAGTAGGGTGCCAGCCCCATATACCAGAGGTGGTGGGTTTGAACCAAGCCCCAACTAAAAACTAAAATAATAATAATAATAATAAAATTCTAGCACAAAGATTATCCTTTAATATGTTAAAATACTAGCAAAAAGATTATAGTATTAGGAGGTGGGGCCTTTGGGAGGTGGTTATATCATCAGGATGGAGCCTTTATGATGGTATTAGTGCTCCTACAAAAGCAACCTACAAGAGCTTCTTTGCCCTATCTGCCATATAAGGACACAGCAAGAGGGCATCATCTCTATGAGGAACGGGCTCTCACCAGACATGAATCTGCCTGTCCCTTGATCTTGAACTTACCACTTCCTAGAATGGTGAGAAATAAATATTTGCTATTAGTAAACCTTCCAGCATATGGCATTTTGTTATAATAGCCTGATCAAACCAAGACTCTCAAATTATATCTTCTTTCTTCCATGTAATGCCATGCCTATAGCCCATAATAAGTTTTTTAGCTTCATTGAGTCTCACATTTTTCAACTGACCATGGTTCTTGTATGATTTATTGAGGTTTAAAGGCAAAATATATGTGAATAACATCTAAAAGTATTTTTATTTTGTTGCCATGGGACAGATACACAACTGAGGCACAGGTGTTAAATGATTGGCAGCCATTAATTTCCAAGAACTAAATACCATGTTTCAATTTGAGAAGATACATGATGGCAATTTTAATTATCTTTCTGAGTTGATCATCCAGAAATAAATATTTAAGGTTAATTAGTTTCAAGATAGGGCAGTGACTGAGCTCAAAAGGGTAGGGCACTGGCCCCATATGTCAGAGGTGGCAGGTTCAAACCCAGCCCCGGCCCCCCAAAAGTAAAATAAATAAAATTAAATTAAATTAAAAAATTAGTTTCAAGATAGTCATAGAGGATGTGTTGTATAGATTGTGTGTGTGTGTGTATAGTTTAGGGCATCATACATCAAAATATGACACTTTGGCATATTGAATATTTTAAGCTGAAGGAAACTGAGAAACCAATGTGCACAAAGGACTTTTTTTTTTGAGACAGAGTCTCATTATGTCTCCCTTGGTAGAGTGCTATGGCATCACAGCTCATAGCAACCTCAAACTCTTGGGCTTAAGCAATTCTCTTGCCTCAGCCTCCCAAGTAGTTGGGACTACAGGTGCCCACTACAACGCCTGGCTATTGTTGCCATTGGCATTGTTGGTTAGCTGGCCCAGGCCAGCTTCAAACCCACCAACTTCAGTGTATGTGGCTAGCGCCGTAACCACTGTGCTACAAGCACTGAGCCATGGAAGGACTTTCTTACCTTCCCTTGAAACAGTCTATAAAACCTAACAAGGATTTTTTGGCCTTCCAACGTAACAGGTCATAAGACCATTATAAGAGCTGCTATCCTATACCCAGAGGAAAGGAATATCTAGTGCTTTTTTCCTTTGGAATTCCACTGGCTCTATCTTGGAATGGTTGGGGCAGTTCCTTATGGAAACTCTTATGCCAACAAGTTTGGAATGAATTCAGGTTCAGGCACATCTAGATAGAAAAGCATCAAAAGGAAATGGAATTAGTATTTCAAAGAGATACCTACACCCTATGTTCTTTGCAACATTATTCACAATAGCCAAGATATGGAATCAAAAATGTCTATGAACAGATGAATGCATTAAGATGATGTGGCATATACACAAAATGGAATACTAGTCAGCCTTTAAAAAAGAAAGAAATCCTATAATTTGTGACAACATGATTAAGCCTGGAGAACGTTATGTCAAAGGAAATAAACCAGGCACTCAAAGACAAATACTGCATGATATCACTTATATGTGAAATCTAATAAAGTTAAACCCATAAAAGCAGAGAACAGAATACTGGTTACTAGTGGCTGCAATTAGATTGGGGAGAATTTGATCAAAAGGCAGAAAATTTTAGACAAGAGATCTGTTGAAGAAGATGGTAAGTATAGTTAATTACAGTGTATTGTATACTTGAAATTGCAGAGTAGATTTAAGTTTTCTCCCCATAAGAAAGTGAGTTAATGCACATATCATATTAATTGGCTTGATTTAGCCATTCCACAATGTATATAAATTTCAAAATATGTTGAAGTATTTTTTTTTTTTTTTTGAGACAGAGCCTCAAGCTGTCACCCTAGGTAGAGTGCCATGGCACCACAGCTCACAACAACCTCCAACTCCTGGGCTTAAGCAATTCTCTTGCCTCAGCCTCCCAAGTAGCTGGGACTATAGCCACCTGCCACAATGCCCAGCCATTTTTTGGTTGTAGTTGTCATTGCTGTTTGGCAGGCCCAGGCCGGATTCAAACCTGCCAACTTTGGTGTATGTGACCAGTACCTTAGCTGCTTGAGCTTCAGGTGCCAAGCCTGAACTATGATAATACATATGTAATTTTTTGTGAATGAAAAATTAACTCCATGATATATTTTCATTTATTTCTTTTGTGAACAGAATCTCACTCAGTCACCCAGTCTAGAGTGCCATGACATCAGCCTAGCTCAAAGTAACCTCAGACTTCTGAATTCAAGCAATTGTCTGGCCTCAGCCTCCCACATATCAGAGACTATAGGCTCCTGCCATGATGCCCAGCTAATTTTCCTATTTTTAGTAGTGACAGGTCTTCCTCTTCCTTAAGCTGGTCTTGAATTCCTGAGCTCAAGCAATCCTTCCACCTTGGGCTTCCAGAGTTCTAGGATTACAGGAATGAGCCACCTTCTGGGCCCCCATTATGTTATTATTTGCTTAATAATAATACATTAAGATATTTGAAAAAGTATGGCAGTCCCCATAGCACAATAGGTAGGGTACCAGCCACATTCACCTAGGCTGGTGGGTTTGAATACAGCCTGGGCCACCTAAACAACAATGACAACTGCAAAAAATAAATAAATAATAAAAAAAAATAAAATGACTTTCAAAGTCTCAACACTTAATTGTGATTTTTCTGATGTCCACGCTTTATTACCGTAGAAAAAACGCGTTCGGTTGCAGCACTAGTTCCTGGTAAGGACAGTGCATATCCTACAATTTTTAGTGCATTATTGTATGGGACATGGTTTGTTTCAAAATGATGAAACATTTCTAACCGTTTTTCTCTATTGTGATTTTTGCCGATGCCCAAGATTTAACCTTTTCCTTGTCAATATATTTTTTTAATAATGATATCTCGTAAGTCGTAAGTGTCACTTTCAAGGCCAGCGCTAGACTTTTTGCCGCCACTATAAAATATAATAAAAATAATATGAGTACTGTCTGCTAAATTCATGAAATGAATAAATTACTTACCTAAATTATCTGAATAGCTGATTTGTTGACAGCACTTGTTTAACTAGCACTAGCATGCAGTATGATGTGTATCACCTGAGAGACAGTTACAAAGTGTTTTCGTCATTGCCAATGCCAAAAAATGCCATTGTTCATTAAATCCAAACAATGGTGGTCAAATTCTAACAACTGATTAACAATGCGAACTTTGATAATCAGTTCTCAACAATTATTTGTTATTATTAAAGTTTAACATTCTAAAATTAACAAAAATAATATAAAACTCATATTCTGATGAAATAGCCACATGGCAGCTGAAAACTGTCTATTCCCTTCCTGTTCTCCTGCTGTTCCCTAGATTGTCATGCATTCTTTCCAAAAATTGGGACTTTTTAAGAATGCTGCGGGATGCAGGACAAATTGTTAAAAATTGGGACTGTCCTGTCAAAAGTGAGACATCTGTTCACCTTAGATTAAATGATTATAGTTTTTTTTAATGATTTGTTTTATTTGACAACAAACCAACCCTTGGTAGAGTGCTGTGGCACCATAGCTCACAGCAACCTCAAACTCCTTGGCTCCAGCCTCCCAAGTAGCTGGGACTACAGGATCCTCTCACAATGCCTAGATAGTTATTCTACTTTCAGCAGAGACAGGTTCTCATTCTTGCTCAGGCTCGTCTAGACTCCTAAGCTCAAGCAACCCACCCACTTCAGCTTCCCAGAGTGCTAGGATTACAGGCATGAACCCCTGTGCCTGACTAGTAATCTTTTTTCTCTTAAGCTATTTATAGATTGCAGAAATCTGGTAGATTATGCTTTTATAAGAAAAACGGAAAAACTGATCTCTGCAGAATTTAGAAACTATTAGTAAGTAGTCTTTTTTTTTTTTTTTTTT
>NW_003852633.1:273264-296796 GCF_000181295.1 Otolemur garnettii
AGGCGCCGAGCCGTATGTAGTCTTATTTTCATGATGATATTGTGATTGGCATAAGTGCAATAAGATCTATTCTCCTTTTCTAGAACACAACATGGAACATTGGTTATATTACCAAGGCTTTGACTGGAATGACATTTGATAATGATGAATAAAATCAATGAGGCCATACAACTGTAAGGAGCTAAGATTGCTTTTAAGAAGCTAGTGTTTATAAAGCTTCCTTGGGAAAAAAAATGATACCTAGCTATAGGTAAGCAAAGATTGTCATTCCCCAGCAGGTCCAAGATCCTCAACATATCATGAGGAGCTCAAAAAGAAAGGAATTCACCCAAATATGTAGGTACTGAGGACAAAATCTCATATTAAGTTCTTGAGTTGTCTTCCTAGCTTTGAGAGATTCCTTGTGAAAAGTTCTAACAAAGGAAATTTAAAAGAACTGAGAAGGTCAGTCACTATTATTGACGTAGTAATTTAAATAATCTGGCAAATTTAATGAGAATAGACTTATTTTGTAAACAAGTTAGTATTATTTATTTATCTTTCATAGACATCTGTCTAAATATAAAGAATAGCAATTATCTTTGATAGGGGTGACTGTAAAGACAAACATTATGTTTTGAGGACAAACTGTAGCATGTCCTATGGATATTATGTTTTAGTTTTATTTATAATTTTTAAGGTTTTGTTGTGTACCTGCAGGCTGGACTGGAACCTGAATTCCATTTCCTCCAATATCTATCTACAACTTTCCAAACTGTTCCCAACATTTTTCTCCCACATTTCTGAGCTGGAATCACTGAAAACTAAAACTGCCCCTTTCTCAAAGCCCTGCAAACTAACTCAGGTCTACAGATTTCAGAGAAGTCATTGGAACAGCTCATGAACAGTCAGCTTTCATGCCTGTTTCTGAGTGGATCACTCAACAATTTTGCCAGAACACCCAATGATTATCACCAGAGATATTCAAACTGCAAAGCAGGAAATTGTCAGATTGCCTCTGCCTGTCCTCAGTCTATCTGAAGAGGCTTCAAATCTAAAATCTAGAAATCTTTCTCAACCTACTGCCCTTTGAACTAAAAACTGAGTTTGTCTTGTCTTGTCCTTTCCCTCCCTCCCTTCCTTCCTTCCTTCCTTCCTTCCTTTCTTCCTTTCTTTCTCTCTCTCTTTCTTTTTTTCTTTTCTTTCTTTTTTTTTTTTTTTGAGACAGAGTCTTACTTTGTTACCCTCAGTAGAGTGCTGTAGCATCATAGCTCATGGTAACCTCAACCTCCCGGGCTCAGGTAATTCTCTTGTCTTAGCCTTCCAAGTAGCTGGGACTATAGGCACCGAATACGATGCCCAGCTATTACTTTCTTTCTTTTTTTTTTTTCTTTTTTGAGACAGGGAATCTAGCTTTTACTCAGGCTGGTCTTGAATTCCTGAACTCAAGTTATTTATCCACCTCGGCCTCCCAGAATTCTGGGATTATAGGTGTGAGCCACCATGCCCTGCCACCAACTACTTCTGGATGTTATAGAGATAGGATTGTATAAGAATTATTTTGATCAATATTATATTATTTTTTGAGACAGAGTTTCACTTTGTTACCCTCAGTAGAGTGTCATGGTGTCATAGCTCACAGCAACCTTGAACTCTTGGGCTAAAGTGATTCTCTTGACTTAACCTCTTGAGCAGCTGGGACTATAGGCATCTGCCACAGTGCCTGGCTATTTTTAGAGATGAGGTCTCATTCTTGCTCAGGCAGGTCTTGAACTCCTGAGTTCAAACAATCCACCCACCTCGGCCTCCCAGAGTAGTAGAATTACAGGCATGAGCCACCACACCTGGCCTCATTTCTTAGATTTCTTTTCTTTTCTTTTTTTTTTTTTTTTAAGACAAAGTCTCACTCAGTCATCCTCTGGTTGAGCACTATGGCATCATAGCTCATAGGAACATCAGGCTCTTGGGTTCAAGTGATTTTTTGCCTTAACCTCTTGAGTAGCTGGGACTATAGGCATCTGCCACAATGCCTGACTATTTTTAGAGACAGGGTCTCACTCTTGCTCAGGCTGGTCTTTTTTTTTTTTTTCTTTTTTTTTTGAGATAGAGTCTCACTCTGTCACCCTGGGTAGAGTGTTGTGGCATCACAGCTCATAGCAACCCCAAACTCTTGGGCTTAAGAGATTCTCTTGCCTCAGCCTCCCAAGTATTTGGGACTACAGGTGCCCGCCAGTATGCCCAGCTATTTCTGTTGTAGTTGTCATTGTTGTTTGGCAGGCCCAGGCTGGGTTTGAATCCACCAGCCCTGGTGCATATGGCCACCTGCTCAGGTGTATGTGGCTGGCGCCTTAGCCACTTGAGCCACAGGTGCTGAGCCAACCTGAAACTCTTAGGCTTAAGCAATTCTTTTGCCTCAGCCTCCCAAGTAGCTGGGACTACAGGTACCTGCCTGGCTATTTTGTTGTTGTAGTTGTCATTGTTGTTTAGCAGCTGGGGCCAGGTTCAAATCCACCAGCCTTGGTGCATGTGGCCAGTACCCTACTCACTGAGCTATGGGTGCTGAGCCTGATCATTATTTTAGTCAAGCTTTAAATACAAATAGCATGTTCTTTGCCACAAATTTAGTGATCAATTTGAACACAAAGCTCAAAATGACAGATTTTCGAGTCTAGGTAACCAGCTCATCATCATTTGCATAAAAATTCATAATCTAGGTGGCACCTGTAGCTCAAAGGAGTAGGGCGCCAGCCTCATATGCCAAAGCTGGCAGGTTCAACAGGTTCAAAACCAGCCCTGGCCCAAAACTGCAACCCCTCCAAAACAAAAAAAACAACAAATACTCTATTGTAATATAATACATATTGAATGCCTACTGTTTCCCTAAGTACTTGTGAATAGCTGTGTTAATACTCATCTCTTGGTGTTGACAGTCTCTCATAGATGGCAACATAGTCAAAGGCAATTTGGACATAAGCTTACAAGAGATGCTTTTGTGCCTCCTAATGTCATAGTGAGATTGGGCACCAAGCTGTTAGCACATCTGTGTTTCCAGGTACTAGCTGGGCCTTTTATCAGATCTTCAGTTGTTTTAACAACTTGTGTTTTCTCTCTTGAAGCTTAACAAAGGGTGCACTCAGAGTTCTATGGGCATGTCCCACATACCTAGCACCTCCTGTTCCCAATGGTATGGAATATGGACTTTTAATAGGTACATATTTTCTCACAGGCTGTAGGTGACAACACCATTTTTTGCTACCAACATCTTGCATATTTTTCTTATTCTGGCCTCCCAATGAGGACCATATAGAGTGTCATTCTCTGATTTTAGAGTCTTCCAAAGGACATTCTCACACATCTTTCATTTTTTTTTCTCTTTTTTTAGAGATGGAGTTTTGCTCTGCCATCTAGATTGGAGTGTGGAGACACAATCATAGCTCACAGCAACCACAAACTAGTTGGTTCAAGTGATCCTCCTGGTTCAGGTCCTGAGTAGGTGGGACTACAGGTGCACACCAACATGCCTGGCTTTTTTTTTTTTTCTTTGTAGAGATAGAGTCTCTCTTTATCAGCCTTGGTAGAGTGCCGTGGGATCACAAAGCTCACAGCAACCTCCAACTCCTGGGCATAGGCAATTCTCTTGGCTAAATAGCTGGGACTACAGGTGCCTGCCACAACGCCTGGCTATTTTTGGGTTGTAATTGTCATTGTTTGGCAGGCTGGGCTGGATTTGAACTTGCCACCCTCAGTATATGGGACCAGCACCCTACTCACTGAGCCACAGGCACTGCCCCTGCCTGGCTAATTTTAGTGCATGTTTTAATGCCAGCCCAGATTGACCTATTATATAATACATGGACTGATGCTATGGCCAGAGACAAAGTTAGAGTCAATCTAAGACCTCAGGATGGGCCTGAAGAATGCCTTGCTATGGGACAGCATGATGGTATATGGAGGAAAGGTAAGACTGAAAGGGGACATTGGAGTGGTCAATAATTATGCCAAATGCTTTGGGAGGACAGTGAAAAAAAGCCAGTTTGATGGTCTCTGATGATATCACTTCATGTCTCATGGAGTAATGTCCTAGGTAAGGTTAGTGTGTTCATAGCAGTTTGTTCATATGTATCATGTGAACAAGGGATCCTTATGATGTTTTGAAAGGAGGAATGCATGTGAGAAATGAGTACACTAAATGGTAATTAAGCTCACTTCAGGTGTACAGCCCTGTTAAAAGTTGTTCTCATGAACTGTCATGGCACAGCTAACGTGTGCTATGGCTGTGACTGAACATCAAATTGGATCTTCTGAAGAAAATGGTAAGGTTCTACACTGAAACTATGTTATATTGGCAGACATGAAGGTAGAACAAGGACAATCCATACCTAGAGAAGTGCTCCATGAGACTTCTAGTGGTGTAGAGATTTGATGTGACTCCTATCTTCCTCAAAGCATCTGTTAGAAAAAAACAAAAGAATAGTCAGTGACACTTGCTAAAACACATTAAGATGGCCAGGCACATGGCTCAAGCCTGTGATTTTAGCACTCTAGTCTCCTAGAATGTTGGGATTACAGGCATGAGTCATTATGCATGGCCATTTTGCTCAAATCTTTGAGGGAAAAATAGGGATATACATTGGACAATGGTAGTACTAATTCTGTATTATCTATGTAAACACTTTCAACCCTTTTATTTATGCTTATGCATTCAAAGCATAACTCTAGAAGCAGTAACAATATCCATATACAAAGTAATACCCTGGAATATGGTAATCAGTTTTGTCACTTAGAAGAAACTCACAACAAAAGCCATTTCACCTGACAAAGAGAGAGTCTTTCTCTTCATACACTTTAGGCGGGAATGAGCAACCTGGTTGATATTTTTACAAGAATTATTGGAAAATCCTTTGGAAAATGTCAAAACAGTTTTTCTATACTGCATGCTTTAAGCTAATAGTTATTATTATATTTAATTTTAATTTAATTTTATTTTATTTGCATTTTTTGGCCAGGGCTGGGTTTGAACCCACCACCTCCAGCATATGGGGCTGGTACCCTACCCTTTTGAGCCATAGGCGCCACCCTATTTTATTTTATTTTTTTAGAGACAGAGTCTCATTTTATCTCTCTTGGTAGAGTGTCATGGCATCATAGCTCATAGCAACCTCCAATTCCTGGGCTTAAGTGATTCTCTTGCCTCAGCCTCCTGAGTAGCTGGGACTATAGGCACTTGGCTATTTTTTGTTGCAGTTTGGCTGAGGCTGGGCTTGAACCTGCCACCTTTGATATATAGGGATGGCACCCTACCCAGTTAGCCACAGGTACTGCCCTAAGTTAATAGTTATTAAATATGCTAAAGATCATGGCAACATAGGGCCAGGCATTGTGGCTCATGCCTGTAATGCTAGCACTCTGGGAGGCAAAGGGGGTGGATTGCTTGAGCTCAGGAGTTTGAAACCAGCCTGAGCAAAAGTGAGACCCGAGAAGGACATTACGGCAGGTGCCAGCTACTCAGGGAGCTGAGGCAAGAGGATCACTGGAGCCCAAGAGTTTGAAGTTGCTGTGCTCTGTGATGCCACAGCACTCTCCCGAGGGTGACAAAATGAGACTGTCTCAAAAAAAGAATCATGGCAACAGAGCTGCCAAGAGACACTTTGGACCTCCCACAGAAAGAGTCATTAGAATATGAAAGCAACAGGAAAAATAGCTTCTTCAGATGCCAAGAGAGAAGAAGGTAATGTGAGGGAAACTTCTAAAGTGGCCAGAGGTGGACCAGGAGGTGAAGACCTGCACTCTGGAGCAGGATCTAACTGAGATCTCTCTTCCCACCAAGATGATATAAGAAGAGTATAAATGGATTGTATGAAAACAAAATCATTGATGATGATTTCTCAGGGACACTTAAATGGTGCTTTAAGTTTATGAAGAGAGAAGGTTTGAGCCTGAGGACATGAACAAAACTTGCCCCAAAACTTCTAGCAGCCCCTGAGAATCAAGTTTTGGAATTTCATTGCTGTGTTATCAGTGTCTCAGGGTCCCATTCATGTCTGATGTGCCATCCAACAGAAATGTCAATGTCAAACATTTGCAAAAACTGTGGCTGTTAAAAGTATGGACATAAGTGTTGATTAGGATATGGAGAAACTGGAACCTTAATACCTTGCTGGTGGAATTATACAAGTTTGGTGCAAAGTTTGGAAAACAGTTTGACAGTTTCTTAAAATGTTTAAACACATTTACCATATGATCCAGAAATTCCACTATAGTTATAACCCCAAGAGAACTGGAAACAAATGTTCACACAAAAACTTGTAGCAAATGCTCACAGTAGTTATTCATAATAGCCAAAAAGTGGAAACAATCCAAATGTCCATCAGTTGATTGGACAAATGTTGTCTCTTTGTACAATGGAATGTTTTTCAACAATATAAAGAAATGGGCTCAGCGCCTGTGGCTCAAGTGGCTAAGGTGCCGACCACGTACAACCAAGGTGGCGGGTTCGAATCCAGCCTGGGCCTGCCAAACAACAATGACGGCTGCAACCAAAAAATAGCCAGGCATTGTGGTGGGTGCCTGTGGTCCCAGCTACTTGGGAGGCTGAGGCAGGAGACTCACTTGAGCCCAGGAGTTGGAGGTTGCTGTGAGCTGAAATGCCATGGCACTCTACCCAGGCGGACAACATGAGGCTCCTGTCTCAAAAAAAAAAAAAAAAAAAAAAAGAAAGAAAAAAAGCAATATAAAGAAATGAAGGGCTGATGCAGGCTGTGAATGAACTGTGAAAACATTATGCTGAGTGAAAGATGCCAGTATAAATGACCACATGTTACATGGTTCTATGTGTATGAAATATCCAGGGAATGCAATAGGAGGATTATAGAAAGTGGTGGTTAGTAGTTGCTTGGTAGAGGGCACAGAAGATGACTGCAAATGAGCCCAAGAGTTTTTTTTTTTAAAATGGGTGAACATTTTTTTTTTTTTTTTTTGAGATGAGACAGAGTCTCAGGCTGTCACCCTGGGTAGAGTGCCATGGCATTACAGCTCATAGCAACCTCAAACTCTTGGGCTTAAGTCATTCTTTTGCCTCAGCCTCCCAAGTAGCTGGGACTATAGGCACACATCAGAATGCCAGGCTATTTTTAGAGATGAGGTCTCACTCTGCCTCAGGTTGGTCTTGAACCTGTGAGCTCAGGCAATCCACACACCTGTGCCTCCCAGAGTGCTAGGATTACAGGTGTGAGAACACCATGCCTTGCCCTGTGAAATCATTTAACAAATGTGACATCAGCAATGCTATGGATGGAATGGAGGTTGATGAAATTTACAGGGATGACAAAGACACCAGTGAAATAGAAGTTGAAGATGATACTTCCGATATTGACGGTGACAAAGAACTGTTGGCCTTCTATGTGAGTGATTACAAAGGTTGTGAGATATACAAAACCCAAGAAACATAAAATACATGTTGACAGAACAAATGAAGCCCTCCCAGTAATATGGATAAGCTGAGTGAGTTAAAAGCAACTTGTATGGGAGAAAGAAACATGTATCAAAGTGAATCAAAAAGGACACTGTGCACTGTGTTTCTTGGAAGTGGAATAATGGACTGTAACGTAGTCTATCTCAAAAGTTTTATAGTGACCCATATATGATGGGTAAATACAGTATGTTTTATAATTATTTGTCACATAATATTTCTAGCAGTATAATGTGTTAAGTGCTAAAATTTCTTTATAATGCAAAAAAGTATCTAAATATAAACAAATAAAATTTGAATTACAAAATTAAAATGAAAGATTTTTCCTGAAATTTTGGGCCAAAAACATGAATGTGCATTATACACAGGAGTGTATTATACATGGCCAAGCATGTTATCTAAGTATACTAGTAAATGAAAAGTAATTGTGGTCCATCCACATGATCATGGACATGATCATGTATTCATATGTCTCTGAAATAGTAATCGTTGTTTAAAAAAATTGAAAATCATTAAGGGAATATGCTTATTAAAATATTACAAGGATGACCACACAAACATTGGAATACATTTTCTTCGACTGTACCCAAATTTTATGTAATATGTTTACTTTCAAACTTTTTTTTTTTGAGATAAGAGTCTTGCTCTGTCATCTTGGCTATAGTGCTGTGACATTATTGTAGCTCACAGTAACCTCAAACTCCTGGTCTCAAGCAATCCTCCTGCCTCAGCCTGTCTATTAGTTGGGACTACAGATGTATAATGAAGGCTGGCTATTTTTTCTATTTTTAATAAAAATGGAGTCTTGCTCCTGATTTTAAGCAATCCTCCTACCTCAGTCTCCCAGACCCACTACACCCATCCCCAAAATAAATTTTAGTTAAAAATATGATTCTAGCACTGAAAAACAAAAATTAGAGGTCATGAGCCTGGAAAAAAGCAAATGAATCAACTTCTGTATTTAGTAATTATTCACTTCATATAAAATATAAACATTCAAAATCAATTACAAGGATACTGATAACTTGGAAAGGCAATATACATGAAGAAGCATACAGAATAAAAATAGGGAGGGATCTTCTTGGTCTAACTCTGAGAATGTCCCCAGAATACTTACATGGATGAAGAGAAGGTTTTAACAGGAAAGACACTTTGGCTGCCAACACAGCATCTGGCCCTGAGCCCAGGCTTTGTTTCAACACCTTTTCAGACAGAAGACTTGAAAATATTACATGTAGTATTCTTAACACTGATAGCTCAAACAAACCCGAAGAATGATTAATAAACTAAAAACTCATGATTATGGCATAAAATGGTTTCAACATCTAGATGTGCTTCATATAATTGTTAATATTTTCACAGTGCTTCAGATTTTTATATGCTCATGCTTATGCTGGAAAACCATGACTTTTCTATGTTTTGTTTGCTTATTTTATTCTGCAAGGTGTGCCTTACTGTAACTTTTTAAACTGCACCCCTTTGATGGCAAGGGAAGTCACTTTTTTCTGTCTTGATACCCACTTGACTGCTTTATCTCAGATTTTCCTCTGCTCTAAACACCACACATCCTCCAAGAACAGAACATGTGTAATGGGGTGGATCAATCTTTTAGTTGGTAGAAGTGAATGTAAGTAACACTGCATCATTCTCCCTTCCAAGATTCAAATTAGTGACAAAGGTATACCAAATATGGTTTGGTTTTTTGTAGATTAAAATGCCTTAGGAGTATCTTGTTGTATAAAGGTAAATTGATAAGAATCTTGTCTACCAATTTATTCCTACTCCTTTGCTCATATTACTCACAATCCATCAATATATCATATTCTTTTTAATTCCTTTCATAATTGATAATTTATTTGTTGTGTTGAGGGTCAGTACAGACATTTCAATTTGTACACAATTCTTATGATGATATGTATCCCAAATCAAAAATGACTTTTTTTTTTTTGTACAGACAGAGTCTCACTTATTGCCCTCAGTAGAGTGCCAGGGCATCACACAGCTCACAGCAACCTCCAACTCCTGGGCTTAGGCAATTCTATTGCCTCAGCCTCCTGAGTAGCTGGGACTACAGGTGCCCACCACAATGCCTGGCTATTTTTTTGTTGCAGTTTGGCCAGGGATGGGTTTGAACCCGCCACCCTCTGCACATGGGGCCAGTGCCCTACCCACTGAGCCACAGGTGCTGCCCAAAAGACATTTATTTTTAATTCTTTTCTAATGTTATTCCAGTGACTTTCAAGGTTTAGTTAACCCTGTAGATTAAAAAAGACCATATCAGAGAAAAATTGGCAATGAATCTTTAGTGATCGTTTATTTTTCTCCAGTTGTGGCTTATTATTTAGATATGTTAAACTATTTAAGTCACACAAAATATTTATGAGATAGAATTTTTATTATTCCCATGGAAGAGAAATATAAATAATTCTTTGTGGGTAAATTAAGTGGCATAGACCCTAGATCTTATAGGGGGACTTTCATAGTGAATTAGCCAGTTGGCTAATAGATATAAGCCTCTTCTCAGTATTGGCTACACACACTCATTTGTCTGTGCACAGACAGATCCTCAACAAAAAAATCTCTCGAAGAATATATGAGTACTTTATAATCATAAAGCGTCTTATTTATTATTTATTTATTTATTTATTTGAGACAGTCTCACTTTATTGCCCTCAGTAGAATGCAGTGGGGTCACAGCTCACAACAACCTCCAACTCCTGGGCTTCGGTGATTCTCTTGCCTCAGACTCCCGAGTAGGTGGGACTACAGGTTCCTGCCAGATGCCTGGCTATATTTTTGATGTTGCTTTATGGGGCCAGCACCCTACCCACTGAGCCACTGGCGTCGCCCATAAAGCATCTTTATTTTATTTTATTTTTCTTTTAGATACAGAGTCTCACTATGTCACCCTCGGTAGAGTGCCATGGCATCTCAGCTCACAGCAACCTCAAACTCTTGGGCTTAAGTGATTCTCTTGCCTCAGCCTCCCAAGTAGCTGGACTACAGGTGCACTCTACAATACTTGGCTAGTTTTATTTTGTCATTGTTGCAGTTATCATTTTTGTTTACTTGGCCTGGGTCAGGTTTGAACCCACCAACTTCGTTGTATGTGGCTGGCACCATAACCACTGTGTTATGGGAGCCAAGCTGATAATGCATCTTTAGAATAAAATTGCACCAATATTTTGATAGTCATCATTACTAAAAATTAAATTTGAAGAGATTTCTTATTTCTCTCTCTCTCTTTCTATATATATTTTAGAGATAGAGTCTTACTTTGTCACCCTCAGTAGAGTGTTGTGGTATCACAGCTCACAGCAACCTCCAGCTCTTGGGCTTAGGCGATTCTCTTGCCTCAGCCTCCCAAGTAGCTGGGACCATAGATACCCACCACAATACCCAGCTATTTTTTTTTTTTTGTTGTTGTTGTTGTTGCAGTTTGGCCGGGGCTGGGTTTGAACCCACCACCCTCAGTATATGGGGCTGGAGCCCTACTTACTGAGCCACAAATCCTGCCCTATTTATTTATCTTTTATTGAGACAGAATCTCACTTTGTCACCCTCAGTAGAGTGCTGTGGCATCACAGGTCACAGCAACTTAAAACTCCTGGGCTCAAGTGATTCTCTTGCCTAAGCCTCCCTAGTAGCTGGGACAACAGGAAGCTGCCACAATGCCCAGTTATTTTTGTTGTTGTTGTTGTTTAGCAGGCCCAAGTTGGGTTTGAATCCACCAGACCTAGAGAATGTGGGTGGTGCCCTAACCACTGAGTGACAGGCACCTAAGAGATTTTAGATACATATAGTTTCTTACTGTCTGCACTTGAGGCTTCTATGTTCACAAAATGAAATAAAAAATTAATGAAGCAAAAGATGTATTAATTTACCTATGAGTAAGTTATTAAAATATATTTTTTTGTAGAGACAGAGTCTCACTTTATCGCCCTCAGTAGAGTGCCATGGTGTCACACATCTCACAGCAACCTCCAACTCCTGGACCTGGGCTTAGCTGATTCTCTTGCCTCAGCCTCCTGAGTAGCTGGGACTACAGGTGCCTGCCACAATGCCCAGCTATTTTTTTGTTGCAGTTTGGCTGGGGCCAGGTTTGAACCCACCACCCTCCGTATATGGGGTTGGTGCCCTACCCACTGAGCCCTAGGCGTTATTATTAGCGTTATTATCATTAAGTAAATTAGGTAACATTTCTTTTGTTGCAGTTTGGCAGGGGCCAGTTTCAAACCTGCCACTCTCAGTATATGGGGTTGGTGCCCTACTCATGAGCTACAGGTGCCGCCCTAATTACATTTCTTAATATGATTTCTGTCACTTTATGCTGCTCTGTTTACATCTGCTTGGTCCTTCTTTTGCTCTGCATTTTCTTCAACTGCATTTAGTTCAAGAATTCTAAGTGATATACATATTCAATGCAATCCTTATCAAAATACCAATGTCATATTTTATACATCTAGAAAAAAATCTTAGGATTTCCTTGGAACCAGAAATGTTCCTGAGTAGTCAAAGCAGTCATAAGCAAAAGGAACAAATCTAGAAGGTATCACATTACCAGACTTCAAACAATATTGCAAAGCTATAGTAAACAAAAGAGCATGGTATTGGCACAAAATGGAGACATAGACCAATGGAACAGAGCAGAGGACCCAGATATAAAACCATCCACATACATCCAACAGATTTTTTTTCTTTGAGATAGAGTCTCACTTCGTCACCCTTGCTAGAGTGCTGTGGCATCAGAACTCATTGCAACTTCAAACTCTTGGGCTCAAGAGATCCTCTTGCCTTAGCCTCCCAAGTAGCTGGGGTTATAGGTGTCTGTCACAATGCTTGTCTAGTTTTAGAGACATAGTCTTGCTCTTACTCAGGCTGGTCTTGAACTCCTTGAGCTCAGGCAATCTACCTGCTTCAGCATCCCAGAATGCTAGGATTATAGGTATGAGCCATCGCACCTAGCCCCTCATCTAACAGATATTTTACAAAGCAGACAACATATGCACTGCATAAAAGACCTATTTGATAAATGAGACTGGGAAAATTGGATGGTCACATGCAGAAAAACAAAACGGGATCCATATCTCTCACCACTCACAAAAATTAATTCAAATGGATAAAAGACTTAAATCTAAGTCTTAAGATGATAAGAATTTTAGAAAGAAATGTTGGAAACTCTTCTAGATATTGGTGTAGGAAAGGAATTTATAATGAAGATCATAATGGCTATCCCAGCAAAGACACAAATAAATAAATGGGACTTGATTAAATTAGAAAGCATTTACACAGGCAAGGAAATAATCAACAGAGCAAATACATGGGTCATTACAAAAGTTTTGAGATACACAAAAATTGAGAAACATAAAACTCATGCAGACAGAAACAAATGAAACCCAGCCATCAACAATAAGCTAAGGAAGTTGAAATTTTCATCGGTTAATCAGAAAGGATTCAATCAGTATAATCTCATTCTTTGTACCCTCAATGAATTCCGATCAATTAATCAATAAAAATTGGACTCTGACAAAGAAAAAGTCCTAAAGGATATGTCAGGCTTAAAATGGCATAAATCTAGGTAGTCAATGTTCCTCTCCACATAATTAAAATGTGTATAACTAAAACAAACAAACTAAAAAAAACACATGGAGATATTATCTTACCCTAGTGAGAATGGCTTTTATCCAAAAACAATAAACGCTGATGAGGATGCAGAGGAAAAATAAACAATTATATATTCTTGGTGAGACTACAAATTAATACAATCTCTATGGAACAAAAGTGTGGACATTCCTCAAAGAACTAAAAATAGACTTACCATGTGATCCAGTAATCTCACTACAGGGTATTTACCCAAAGAAAAATAAGTCACTTTATCAAAAAGACACTTGCACTCAAACGATTATTGCAGCCAGCACAGTTCACAATTGCAAAATGTGGCATCAACCCAAGTGCCTATCAGTTCATGAGTGAATTAGCAAAATGTGGTATATGTGTATCAGGAAATAGTATGGAGCCATAAAGAAGGATGACTCATTGCCTTTTGCAACAAAATGGATGGACCTGGAGACATTCTCCTAAGTGAAGTATCTCAAAAGTGGAAAATAAAACACCACATGTTCTCAGTATTAAAATGGAATTAAGTGATCAGCACACACATTAGAGGGTAGTATAAAACTTGATGGAATTCAAGCAGGTGGGAGAAGGGAGAAGGGGATGGGCAAAAACTTACATAATGGGGAAAATGAACACTCTCTGGTGATGAGCACACTTACAACCTGACTCAGACATTATAAAAGCAATCCATGTACCAAAACCAATGTACCCACATTATAATGTGAAAAAAAAAAGAATTCATATCATGTAAACTTTATGAAAATTTAAAATACAAATGAAACTTAAGGCAAAGTTCCCTGTCGATTGTTAAATTAAGTTTATACTAATGTTGTGTTCTTATATACTTTAAGTTCAGCCTAAAGATTTCTCCATACACTATGAACTGTGTCCTAAATGAATGTGTAAGCAGACTGCAGGGTACTTTTGTAAAATGTAGCTGAATCTCAGCCAATTGCAGTGGCTGAGTTTTGGCCAATCAAAGGTGGTCAAGTGTTTAAATAAGGCAAATGCCAAGCTATAAGAAACACAACTATTTCTGTGCTTCACTTCCATTTTCTTTAGGTCACTTTTTTTTGTCTGTTCATAACTGCTACCTGAACATGTGACACCCTGAAGTCACTCTGAGCCTCTGTTGGTTTGGGAGCTGCCTGATTCATAATTCATTCTTTGCTAAACTAAACTTTGTTAAATTTAATTTGTCTAAAGTTTTTCTTTTAACACTACCTTGGTAAGTACTAGGGGTAGTACTTACCAAGTACTAGGAGCTCACAAGTTACAGCGGGACATTATAGAAATACTAAAAGAAAAAAACATTTACTAAAATGTTATTTCATGTTAAAATTGCATTTTTTTTTTTTTTTTTTGCAGTTTTTGGCTAGGGTTGGTTTTGAACTCGCCACCTCTGGCATATGGGGCCAGCGCCCTACTCCTTTGGGCCACAGGAACCACCCCAAAATTGCATTCTTCTTAATATAACAAAAAAGTTATACTCAACATAATTATAATTGAAAAAGATTCAAAAATATACTAACAATGCAAATAGATTAAAATAATTAAAAGGCAGAAATACTGAAATAAAAATAATCTTGGGTTTAATGTCAAGGTTTTGTTCAGAATAAACACAAAATTTTGAGTACAACTTAATTTTTTTTTTGTCTGAAATTAAAAAGATGTGACAGGCTGCCACCGAGGTTTCATTTTTAGGAAAGATGGAGTAAATTTAGCCTCCCCTGTCTTACACATTGAACTTAGATACAAAACTTGGATAAAATGCAGGGAAAATCAATGTGAAGACTCAGAGAAAGTACTAACAGGGAAATCAAGCAAGAACACTAGATTGCGGCATCCTACTGAGTTGATGGGTTTTCTTTTTTCCCCCCTCTCATTTATTTTCTGGCGGAAAATTAAGACATCCAGCACACACATCAGAGTGCAGAGTTCACCTCCCCCTACAACTTTTTTTCTTTCTTTTCTCCAGTCTCTCCTACCCCAACCCTCAGGCCACTCAGTTGTCCTGGCAACAGTGGCTTCTCAGGGAGCTCAAAAGAACAAAAACTAAAGGTAGGGAAATGTTACTTTACTAGGAGGAGTTGTAGATCCAAGACAGTGAGCCCAGGTCTCATTGTTTTTCATTTTTTTCTTTCTGTCCTCTGAGCCCTTTGGACATAAAATCAAGGCCGGAGGACTGAAAAGGGAAACAAAGGGAGACAGAAAATACTAGGAAGTTGTGGAAAGAAAGGCTCTTGAGAAAGGGACACTGGGCTTTTTTTTTTTTTTTTTTTGCAGTTTTTGGCCAGGGCTGGGTTTTTGAACCCGCCACCTTCGGCATATGGGGCTGGCACCCTACTCCTTTGAGCCACAGGTGCCACCCAGGGACACTGGGAATTAATGAAGCAGTCTGGCTCACCCAACCACCTAAGTGTGGATCTGGTCCTAATTAGCGTAACAAAGACTTAACTGCCCAGGCTCTAGACTGAATACTGGGTGGTATGGAAACAAAGAGTAAGTGATTCTGTCTTTATGGGCCACAATGTCTCTCTTGCATTTACTAAACTTTGCCATAACGGTAAGGTGGCCATAGAAAATACATAAACAAATAGTACAGTTATGTTCCAAAGGGAAAAAAGAGGGGAGGGCAGTGGGAAGGATGGGTGGAGGGAGAATAATTGGTGGGGCCACAGTTAATGTCTTAACACAATAACTAAGAAAATGCTGAGAAGGCTATGTTAACTAGTTTGATGAAAATATTTCAAATTATATATAAGACCAGCACATTGTACCCCTTGACTACATTAATGTACACAGCGATGATTTAATAAAAAAAAAAGAAAGAAAGAAAGAAAGAAAGAAAACATGTGTTGGGCAAGATTTGGCCCTTAGACCACAAGGCTAGGCAAAGTGGGTCATATCTGTAATCCTAGCACTCTGGGAAGCTGAAATGGGAGGATCACACAGGAGTTAACAGACCAGCTTGAGCAAGAGTGAGACTCTGTTTCTACTAAAAATAGACAAACCAGCTAGGTTTAGTGGTAGATGCCTGTAGCCTCAGATACTTGGGAGGCTAAGGAAGTAAGACTGCTTGCACCCATTAGTTTGAGGTTTCTGGGAGCTTGGCAGATACCATGGCACTCTAGACTGGGTGACAGAGTGAGACTCTGCCTGATAAAAAAACAAAAACAAAACAACACCAAGAAAAATATATGGTGGTGGACTCATCAGAAAGAACAGTTGATTTCCGTGCTCCTCTCTTAATCTCCACTTTGAAGAAGGAAGATCAAGAATGCAACCAGACCTGGACCAAATCTTTTAAAATATAAATACCTCTCATGTTAATTTAATTTGCAAAGAGAATCATTTACAAGCCATTCGCTCTCTCTCCCCTACCCCATTCATTCTCCCTAGTAACCATCAATTACCCCTGAACATAATTACCTATATTGCTTGCCTCCCCTTCCCTTCTAAAATGAGGGTATATACGTTTCTAGATCCGACTGGGATATTTGGTAATCGCTCTGTGATTCTCCCTTAATCTTCCATTAATCTGTTTTATAATGCGTTGATCTTTCAGTGGAAAATCTCCCACAGAGGCTAGAGAGAAATTTTTAACGCGAGGTTAACATGCCTTTAAAGCACGAGCGCCCGCAGGAAACGCTAGTAGGAGCTCCAAGCGCAACAGATCTGCAGCAAGCGCGGGAACGGAAACCCTGCCGGGCTGGGAGGCGCCGGATCCTGCAGCCACGTGGCTTCCAGCCGCTCCGCGGTCCGCTAGGCCGCAGTCAATGGCGCATTTCCTGTGCGCTGCCGCTTGGGGCTGGACGCGCTGATGGCGGCAGCAGAGGTGGGACCTGCTGGTGATCTGGGGCCCAGGCCTCTTCACGCAGATTTGAAGACATATGCCTGTCTTATCAGACTGGAAAATGTTTCAAAGAACAACAACCACCCCCAGCCCCCCCCCCCCAACAATAATAACGTCCTAAGGCTTTACCCAAGAAATTCCAATTCATCTTGTTAACTGTGGTTCTAGTGAAGAGAGAAACGATGTGTATAGTAACAAAGACGCATAGACTTAAGGACTTAATGTGACACAATACAAAGTCTTGTATTATAATCAAATCTGTACTGTGCGTGTGTCAATGGCACCACACTGCTGTACACCTATGTTTGTGGATGGAGTCATCAGCCTAAGAGTACTCACATCGGCTTTTTACCCCTGCATTATGTGTAGGAAGTGACTGGACTTCCCTGTATCTTTATGGGGAATGATTACAAATTACATATTTCCCACAGCAGCAATTATGCATTATGTTTTTGTTTATAAATAAATGAATATGTATATAGTTTAAAACTTGCTCAAAGTAGTACAGTAAATTCTGGTTCCTGACCTTTCCTCTGAGCTTCTTATTAAGCTTCCCCCCTTTCTTTTGCTGCTAGATGGCGCTGTGAGCACAGCGTTATTCCCCAAAGCTCTCAACTTCTGAAGTAGGAGTGAGCTTAAGGCCTAAAAGCAACCTCTGCTTTCAAAAAGAAGTTGTCTTTTTCCAGCTGGAGAGTTTATTGTCTGACTCAGCATCTTTCACAGGTAAGTCTAATTCTATCAAAAGGTTCTACCCTGAAAATAGTAAATTATTTGGGTGTTCATTTTTCATGGGTCTCAGGCTATCTCTCTTTTCCCCACTGCGTACTTTTTCTTTTCCTGTGCAAGGTCAAGCCTAAACCGCTATGTGTTTTTCTTCAAATTTACAAGACTCCATATTCCCGTTTTACAATTACAACAGCTGTGTTTTTAAATAAGCATCTCTTATAATAGCTGATAAATAGAATCATAGAAAATCGTAAAATCTTAACACATTGACACAGAATAAAAATTAAAAATCTAGCCCCGACTTAGCTTTCTAGTTTCTTTTAGTTGTTGAAATTGTTACTTTCCCTGTGATGTCTCATATTTTTTTGCCTTTTATATATGCCCTGGTCTCTACCTGAATAATAACCCCTTTTGCTTTCCTACTTTTAATTTCCATGATTTTCTGCTACTTTATCATGTATTGAATTTAAGATTGCTTCCTATGGAAAACCATCAATTAATATTTAAATATGGGTTATATATGCATGCATTTTGTGGATATTGTACCTACCCTTATACATCATTCCCAATATCTATTTTTATTTTTTATTGTCTGTTGACTCTGCTTGTCTAATGCTTCAAGTAACTGAGAAATTTATCTTTGTTGTTTATTAATCTATCGTTCACATGTGGCTGGTCTCTGCACTCTGAATTGAAGTCTCAACATTCTATCTACTCAAATTAATACTTTTGTAAACTATTCACAATGACAGCAAAGTATTAAAGGGACATACTGTGTAAATTTTGCGTTGTGGATATCAGAAAAGTTTCTATTTCTCTTCTTTTCAATAAGAGGTTCTTGAGTGGAAATTGCAAGAGAACACTGTAGTAGATAATATGCAACAATTGTCTTTCTTTTTTCTTTTCTTTTTTTGAGACAGAGTCTCACGATGCCACCCTTGTTAGAGTGTGGTGGGTGTCACAGCTCATAGCAACTCAAATTCCTGGGCTTGAGTGATTTTCTTGCCTCAGCCTCCCAAGTGGCCAGGACTATAGGCACCCACCACAATGCCTGGCTATTTTTTTAGTTGGAATTGTCATTATTGTTTTAGCAGGTCTGGGCTGGACTTGAACCTGCCAGCCTCAGTGTATGTGGCCAACGCCCTACTCACTGAACTATGGGCACCAAGCCACAACTGTCTTTCTTAATAAAAGTGATATTCCATTGTTAGTTTTTCTCTGGCTCCAGTGGGCCTGGACATATATTAAGCAAAGACCAGAACTCTGCTTGTTTTTCTAGCCTTGTTAAAACATTCCTTCCAGGCTACAGAAGATTTCCAGCAGATAACCCTCTGACCTTTTACATAGGTCAACAGCAGATAACCTGTTGATCTCTTGCACCACTCTGAAAGTAACTGAGCCATGACTTACACACCCACCACCTCCTGACTTGCATGTGGACCACATCCTGAATTACTTTAAAAGAGGCCACCTTACTCTAATTCAGGGTTGATATAATTTTGGTGGCAATCATCTGCTTGCAGATCTTTTAATAAAGCCCTGATATTAACTCTACTTGGTGTGGTTCTTTGTGGCAACTTCAACTTTAACATTTTGTGCCAAACCCAGGCCTACACCAGGTTTAGCCACAAAGAACCCTTGAGAAGTCTCTCCTTTCCATTGCTGGCTCTTCATCCACCACCAGGACACGGCTGCTTCTCCTCCAACCTTCCTTTTTGGTGAGTGACTCTGGCCTTTCTCTCTGGGATTTCTGATTTGCTGTCATTTTTTTTTTCTAGATTCCTATTGGTGGGCTGGTAATACCCTCAGGCTGAGCTGGGATCACAGACTTTAACTCTGAGATATCTGATTGGGGACTGTCCTCTTACCTCTCCAGGCACCTTGTCCTCACTCTACTTCTCCACAACCTATATGCCCTTATAAGTCCATGCCTTATGGCTACCTTCTCTGCAATCTAGGTACCTTCAGCCTCATGCTCAATATCTGGCTTGAGCACCTCATTTTCTTCTGTAACATGTCTTGGCCTCAATATAAACTTGATAATGACTCTCTGAAAATGGCACCTTTGACTTAGGTGTCCTTTAGGACCTTAACAACTTTTGTCACTGCAATGGAAAATGGTCAGAGATTCCCTATGTTCAGGGCTTCTTCAATCTCCATAGATTTCTGTCTCTCTGTATCTCTTGATTCACATATCGGATCCTCCTTCACTCCTCACCACTTTCCAATTCCTCAGACCTCACAACGCTGCTGAGTCTGACTCTCTGTTTGCCACGAGATCACCTGGCCCCTCCATCCTCTTCTGTTTCTCCACTATGTGATTCCCTGAAGTATCCTCCTATGTCTTTCCCACATACATTCTCCTGAACCAAGGCAGCCCCTGCCCCTCTCTTGCTGCTAAAAGAGGTAGCAAGTGCTGAAGGCATTATTTATGTTCATGCTCCTTTATTTCCAACTTTTATCCCAGATAAAAAAGCATCTGGGTTCTTTTTCTTTAGATTCCAAAAATAGTTTACAACAAAGTAAACTACTAAAAGATTTTTTAATTGAAGAATTTGAATATGTTACCCAGTCTTATGGTTTAACCTGGAGGGATCTCTACATCATTATTTCTGCCTCTCTCCTGAGGCAAGGGAAACAATCTGGCTAGCTTCACAATTCCACATTGATGACCTTCATCATCAAAATAACACTTTCATGTAGGCACTGAAGCTGTTCCTAGGGACCCTACTTGGAATTATCAGGTAGGTGCTGCTCTTTTAGTCGCTGGACTCAAAAAATCCAAGAAAGGTTTTAAACTGTGAAAAATTAAAAGGGATCACCCAAGATTCTGATGAAAAATCCTGCCCTCTTTTTTCCCTCCCTTACAGAGGCTCTGCAAAAATATGCCACTTTAGATCCTTTTTCAGCTGAGGAACTCCTTTTCCTCAGCATGCATTTTATTTCCTAGTCAGCACCTGACATCCACCAAAAACTCTGAAAATTAAATGAGCGTCCTCAAGCACCTCAAAGAGACCTGGTCAATCTGGCCTTTAAAGTCTTTAATAATAGAAATGAGGAAACCAAATTTCAAAAACACATATGAGATCAAGCCCTTGCTACTACCCTAAATGCCTCCTGAAAAACACCCAATAACAAGATAGAACCAAAGACTTCTCCTAATTCATGTTTTAAGTGTGACAAAGAAGGATACTTGGTTAAAGCATGCCAAACTCCCAACCCCACACCTGTCCAATATGTGGGAGAAGGGTCATTGGACGTAGGAATGTCCCAGAGCCCCTTGAGGCTCACCATATTCCACTCCAGCTAGACCTCTTCTTGAGTCCAGTTTGGAGGACTAAGCCGTTTGGTCACAAATGATTGAAGATGCCTGGTCATGGTGATAGGAGGTAAACAGATGTCCTTCTTACTGGGAGGCCACATACCCCACTTTGCCAAAATTCCCTGGGACTCTTGTCCCAGCCTGTGTTGAAGGACTCGTTTTGTGGCCATTAAAAACTCAGACTCTCCTTTGTACTCTCCTTAATACCTCTTTTCCTCACTCATTCCTTCTACTGTCTCATTGTCCAACTCCCATATCAGAAAAGACATTCTCTCTAAATTTTGTTCCTCTTTAAAAATCTCCTTCCCTCAACCCCCATCTCAAGCAGGCACCTACCTCTACTTTATACTCACTCCTTCCACTCAAAAGGAGGCTGCTACCTTCCCTCATTACCCCATCTCCTGTAGACCCTATAGTGTGGGACACAACATCTTCCTCAGTAGCTAGGCACCATACTCTGACTTCCAGTTGGCTGAAGCTTGGAAACCCAATATTCCATCCTTTTAGAAGGACAAAAGGGCCTCCAGCCCACTATTTCATGTCTACACAAGTCTGGCTTACTATAGTCCACCAATTCTCTATATAACACCCCTAATCTTCCCATGTGCAAGCCAGATGGCAGTAACCATCTTCATATTATTAATCAAGTGGTGCTTCCCATCCATCTGGTTGTTCCCCATTTCTATACACTTCAGTCTTATGTCCCTCATCCACCACCTCCCACCTCCCACACAGTTTTATAACATAGATTACTTCTTTCTCATTACTTTGGCTGCCAATTCCCAGGATCTTTTTGATTTTACATGGACTGACCTGTTGACTCATACAGCTCAGCAACTAACATGAATGGTTCTCCCCCAAGGATTCAGAGATAGTCCTTGTTTCTTTAGTCAAACCTTAACTACAGTTATGAACTCTAGATGTTTCTCCCAGTACTCCATTACAGTATGTTGATGACCTTTTACTCTTGGTGCATTGCAATCTAATACTATCAAGCTTTTCAATTTCCTGGGAGAAAACGTACACCAAATTTCTTCACATGAAGCTCAGTTATATCTCCCTACTATTTATTTATTTAAGTTTTATGTTAGGCTCACAGACTAAAGCCATTGCAATTGATCAAAAACTCTTATCTCTTATCATTTCTCTTCCCTTACCTTCCACTAAACAAGAAATATCTTCTTTCCTTAGTTTAGCAGAATATTTCTGATTGTGGATTTATAATTTCAGCCTCTTAGCTAAATTTCTTTATGAGGCTGCCTGGGGAGTCCCCTCAGAGTCCATTGACTAATATGCCATCAAAATGCCCTTGTTAAGCTTAGATAGGTTCTCATCTCTGCTCCTGTCTTAGTCCTGCCAGATCTTGCCAAGCCCTTCCTCCTTTACACTGATGAAAGGAAAGGCACCACTATTGGGTTATCAGGGCAATATTTTGGCTCACATATTTGACCCATGGCTTGTCTCTTCAAACATTTAGATTACAATATGGGATGGCCAACATGTCTAATAGCTCTGGGTACAACCACCATTCTGAGTCAAGAAGCATAGAAGTTAACTTTTTCCAAGACTGTGAAAGTCTATTCCTCTCATTCTCTGTTAGACCTCATTTTATCATGGAAGACCACATAACTTCTATCTCCTTCTCACCATCAATAAATATTCTTCATCCTCATGGAGGTTCTTCATGTCATCTTAGTCCATTGTCCTACTTTTAATCATGTCACTCTCTTCCTCTTATCCTCAACTGAACCTTCATATGTATGTATGGATATGTAAGAATACAAATAACTGCATTTCCTGAATATCAGCAACTCCTCTGTCCCCGAGGCTTTAGATACTTGATGATAGGTACTTTATCTCTCAAAGAAAGCATGTAGCAGGCTATCCAGTGGTCTCAGAACAAGGGTTCATTGAGACATAGCACTTATAAGCTGGTACCTTCTCTCAGAAGGCAAATTAATATCCACACAGACTCAAAATACATATACCATATCCTACATTCTCATGTTGCAATGTGGGAAGGAAGAGCATTTTTAACTACCCTTATTTACCCCATCACTAATGCATACCTAAAGTTTAAACTCCTTCAGGCAGCCAATTGACCAACACAATAACCATCAGACATTGCAAAGGACATCCAACAGACACTAGCCCCATTTCCCAAGGGAATCAAAAGACTGACAGAGAAGCCAACCGAATGGCCCTCATACAGATAGCAGAATCACAACTGCTTGCTGTTCCCTCAATATACCTAACATACACAGAATAAGAAGGTCAGACTGGCTCGGCGCCTGTGGCTCAAGTGGCTAAGGCGCCAGCCACATACACCTAAGCTGGAGGGTTCGAATCCAACCCAGGCCCACCAAAACAACAATGACGGCTACAACAACAACAACAAAAAAATAGCCGGGCATTGTGGCGGGTGCCTGTGGTCCCAGTTACTTGGGAGGCTGAGGCAGGAGACTCGCTTGAGCCCAGGATTTGGAGGTTGCTGTGAGCTGTGATGCCATGGCACTCTACCCACGGGGATAGCTTGAGGCTCTGTCTAAAAAAAAAAAAAAAAAA
>NW_003852633.1:297322-304884 GCF_000181295.1 Otolemur garnettii
TTTTGGTTGCAGCCATCATTGTTTGTTTGGTGGGCCCGGGCTGGATTCGAACCCGCCACCTTAGGTGTATGTGGCTGGCACCTTAGCCACTTGAGCCACAGGTGCCAATCCAATACCTTTTATTCTTTATCAACACCTTCTGGGTGGTTTGAGGGCTTTCTTGCCACTTCTAAAAAGGCACAGAACATTAATTCTTATGTTCTCAACCACATCATTCCCCAGTTTCAGGCTCCCACTAACGCTACAGTCATACAATGGAACCACTTTCACCTTGAAAATCACCCTGGGAGTCTCCAATGCCTTAAATATTGAATGGAAGTGCCATATCCCTTATAGACCTCAACTTTGATGAAAAATAGAGAAATACAACTCTATCTTGAAAGTCCACGTAGCCAAGTTCAGTTAAGAAACAAAATACAGCTGGGTTAATCTTCTCACCATTTCTCTTGTGCACATTAGATCAATGTCGAGGGCTCTTTCCTTCCTTAGCCCTTTGGAACTCATGCATGGTAGACCTTTCCTGCTAGGAAACTTTCCAGTCTCTCCTCATTCACTGGGAGATAACATCCCCACCCTGACACTGGTCTTCTGTCTACTCAGTAAACAGGCAGACACAATTCTTCCCAGATCTTCCTCCACATCTCCCTTGCCCCATTTCTTGGACCTGGCAACTTGGTCCTCTTGAAAGACACAGCACATGAATCCTGCAACCAAAATGGATGATCCCCTATCAAGTAGTTTTGACCACACCAACATCTAAATTACAGAGTCTTTCTACCTGGTATCATACCTCTAGGCTCAAGTGGGAACCACCAACTGTGACAGAAACAGTGATCACTCATCCGTCTCCAGCCATTATAGAAGTGCTCTGCTGGCACCAAGCAAGATCAAACCCTTCAGGATTCAAGAAGACATCGAGCTGTGAGCCACTGTTTCCTCTATGTCTTCTCCTTACCCATCACCCTCAGACCCTGATTATTTCTACTATGTTATTCTCTGTCTTTTGGAGAAGGTTCCTCCTCCCAACCGGCCCAATACTGAAGATGAACTCTTGGAATTTATACAAGAAGCTTTCCTCCAAGGGGATCTTAAAGAGTTCCCTCCAGCGCTTATATCAATTTGGCTTACTTAGTGATTCCTCTCTGGCTTGTTTTACACATGATGCTGCCATTAGTGTTCTTTGCCTCATTTGTCTTCTCTTATTGTTGTTCAGTCTCCGATCTCCCTAAGGTCCCTAGTCATCAACATCTTAACCATATCCGTAATATTACCCATCAGCTTCTCAAGTCTACAAATCCTGCTCTCACAAGGAACTTCTGGCTTTGCTTTTTGCCTTCAGCCAAATGCTATATGGCTACTCCCGTTCCCCCACGTGTTGGGACTTAGATAACATGTCTTTTTATCACAAAATATGGGGAGGAGACACCTCCCAACTTTCATGACTAACCAACCTTTATGACATTAAAATTTCTGACATGACTAGAATTTCTTTTACTAGAGGAACAACTCAGCTTTTTCAGCTATTCTTACAGGAGATAAATTCACATACCTCTCTATCATCCCCAAACCCATCATCCTTAAAACCTTATTAACTCATCAAACCCATATCTTTATTTCTCACAGTCAGCCTGAGGGCATTCCCTTAAGGCACTAAAGTCCACAACTTCACAATTTCTCTCTTGAAATCAATCCGTTTAATGATTATATTACTGCTAATATCCTTTATTTGGGACAGAAACCCCCTGTTTAAAAAAAATATATAGTCAATTTTTCAAAACCCCCAACTCATTACATAGACTTTCCCAAATATTCTTACCTCTCTGTATTGGTGGGCTCATCAAGCTCCTGCTGAAATATCCCATTAATATTCACTCCTCTCAATTCCAAGTTTTGGGTGGATCTAGATGACAATTTTTTTTTTTTTTGAGATGGAGTCTTACTTTGTCCCCTTTGGTAGAGTGAAGTGGCATCACTCTTGGGCCTAAGCAATTCTCTTGTCTCAGCCTCCCTAGTAGCTGGGATTACAGGTGCCTGCCACGACACCCAGCTATTTTTAGAGATGGGGGTCTCACTCTTGCTTAGGCTGGGCTTGAACTCCTGAGCTAAGGCAATTTGCCTGCCTTAGCCTCCCAGAATGCTAGAATTACAGGAGTGAGCCACCATGCCTAGCTTTTGATGACAAATTTTTATTCATAGAAAATGCCGCTTTGTCCCATATACAAATAAACACTCAGGGTCCCTTTCAACCTTTAATGGGCGTTGTTCTGAGTGGGACCCTTTCAGTATGGGATACTAAAAATAACCAATTGAGTTTCCTCTTTTCTATTGATAACAATATCTGGTTGAATAACCAGGGAATTTTCTTTCTTTATGGAACAAACACATATTTCATTCTCCCAACTAATTGGACAGGCATTCAACATCCTAATTTACCTTACCATGAATTTCCAAATAGCCCCTAATAATCAATTCTTTCTTGTTCATCTATCAACCTCTGTAAAAGCCAAAAATTTTGCCTTTAACCTTCTTTTAATATGCATAGAGTTTGCTACTAGAGTAGGCACAGTTACCACATCATTAACCTATTACCAACACTTATCCCAAGAACTGGCAGATAGGCTACAAGACATCACCCAGCAATTAAATATTTCACAAGATCAAATAGATTCATTGGAAGGCATTGTCCTCTAGAATTAGTAAGCACTAAAACTCCTAACTGATGAAAAAGGAGCCCTCTGCATGTTCCTAGAAGAGGAATGCTCTGTGTATACAAAAAAGTCAGGTATAATACTTGATGAAGCAAAAAACCTTAGGATGATCCACAAAGATCCATCAGCATTTGTCAGATTCTTGGGGATCCTGGTTCTTTAAGCTCCTCTGGATGTCCTGGCTTCTCCCTTTAAAGGAACCTTTGTTCATACTTCTTTTCAGCCTAACATAAAGTCCATGCCTATTAAAAAGTCTAATTCTTTCCTTCAAAAGTGTGTACCATCTATATAACTAACAATCATGTTAAAGATTGTTAACGTCTTTTACTACAGATGCCACAGATATCAAATCATTCCTCAACATCATAATTTCTCATAACTCCATAGGGACATCTCTACGCCCACTCTCAGCAGGAAGAAGCTCCAGAAGAACTGACCACCACTCCCTCAGCAAACCCAGAATTTTCTTTTCCCTTTCTCTTTTAAGACCAATAAGCTGGAATGCTAGTTTTTCTCTGGCTCTGGTGGGTCTGGGCATTCACTAAGCAAAGATCAGAAATATTTTTGTTTTCCTGGTGCTTTTAAAACATTCCTTCCAGGTTACAAAAGATTTCCAGCAAATAACCCTGCAACCTTTTACAAGGCCTCTAGCAGATAACCTGATGATCTCTTGCACCACAACTGCAGTCCTTGGCCTATGACTGGCACGCACAACACCCTGAATTACCAAGCTATGACTGCACACCTGCCGCCCCCTCAGCTGCGTGTCTACCATGCCCTGAATTGCTTTAAAAGAGCTCCCCTTACCCTTGCAGCCCACTAGCTTGCAGATATTTTAATAAATCCCTGCTTTTAACTGTACCTGGCCTGTTTTTTTATTTTACGGCACCTTCAAGTCTAACACTCACAAATTAATAAAGAACTATGCTTGAAAAGGTTAAATTATTGAAAATATTCTTAGAAAAATTACTGTGAATATATTTTAAAAATAAAAAGAAAATGGGGGCTCAGCACCTATAGCACAATGGTTATGGCACCAGCCACATACACCGAGGCTGGTGGGTTCAAATCTAGCCCGGGCCAGCTAAAACAACAAGGGCAACTGCAATAAAAAATAGCCAGGTGTTGTGGTGGGCACCTGTAGTCCCAGCTACCGGGAGGCTAAAGCAAGAGAATAGCTTAACCCAAGAGTTTGAGGTTGCTGTGAGCATGATACCATGGCAGTCTACCAGGGGCAACAAAGTCAGACTCTGTCTCAAAAAAAAAAAAAAAAAAAGAAAATGGGTTAATTATAAGAACAAAAATTAGATTATTGATGATTATATGACTAGAAAAGAAGAGAGTCTTTTACTCAAGTGTTAAAGAAATTTGCCCTTTCCCAAATCAATAAGGCAATTTTTTTTTTGAGACAGAGTGTCATTATGTCGCCCTTGGCAGAGTGCTGTCACAGCTCATAGCAACCTCAAATTGGGCTTAAGCGATAATCTTGCCTCAGCCTCCTAAGTAGCTTGGACTACAGGTGCCCACCCAGCTATTTTTTTGTTGCAGTTGTCGTTGTTGTTTAGCTGGCCCAGGCCAGGTTTGAATGCACAAGCTTCAGAGCATGTGGCCGGTGTCCTAACCACTGAACTATAGACACCCACTAGTAAAAACTTTTGTCATTCAACATAACACTGTCAAAAAGTTAAAAGAACTCCCATATATGGAAAAAAAAGATTGCAAGTAATATAGCCATGTTTTTGTGAATGAGTTCAGTTTGAAAAGACTATAGAGAGTACAATTTCATACATATTTCATTCTGGAAATAGTAGAAAAATAGAGATCATAAGAATACTAGAGGGCTACTAGGGGCTTATAAAGGAGCAAGTTCAATAGGTAAAGAAGATGTAATCAAAAAGGCAGACGTTAGCTGGGCATTGTGGCAGGCACCTATAGTCCCAGCTACTTGGAAGGCTGAGGCAAGAGAATCACTTAGGCCCCAGAGTTTGAGGTTGCTGTGAGCTGTGACACCATGGCACTCTACCGAGGGCAACATAGTGAGACTGTCTCAAACAAACAAACAAACAAACAAACAAAAGAAAAAAAAGACACAGAAGCAACTATATTAATTTCAGAGAGAAAGATGAGAAAGCCAGAAAGTTTATCAAGAATAAAGATTATACACTGGGCATTGTTGCTCATACCTGTAATTGTAACACTCTGGGAGGCTGAGGTGGGTGTATTGCTATAGCTCAGGAGTTTGAGGCAGCCTGGGCAAGAGCTGGACCCTCTCTCTACTGAAAATAGAAAAACTCATCTCAGTGCCTGTAGGTCAGTGGTCAGGGCCAGCCACATACACTGGGGCTGGCAGGATCGAAACCCTGCCTGGGCCTGCCAAACAACAATAACAACTGCAACAACAACAACAATAAAAATAGCCAGGCGTTATGGCAGGCACCTGTAGTCTGAGCTACTTGGGAGGCTGAGGGAAAAAAATCACTTAAGCCCAAGAGTTGTGGTTGCTGTGAGCTATGATGCCACAGCACTCTACTGAGGGCAACATAGTGAGATTCTGTGTGTCTCAAAAAAATAAAATAGAAAAACTAGCCGGGTGTTGTGTCAGGCACATGTTATCCCAGCTACTTGGGAGGCTGAAGGAAGAGGATTGCTTGAGCCCAAGAGTTTGAGGTTGCTGTGAGCTATGATGCCACAGTTCTTTACCCAGGGTTGCAGAGTGAGTCTCTGTCTCAAAAAACAAAACAAAACAAACAAAAAAACCCCATCATGTCTTCAGAGTCTCCTCTCTGTTCCTCTCTGAGCCTTACTTTTCTATCTCATTCCAGGTATTATGGTTGTTCTTAGTTCCCAGTGGCAGCTTTTCCACATATAGGTTAGGTTTCTGTCATAATTTTTGAATTATCACTAGATGGAAATATCAGAGAAAATGGAAATTTTATCTCTGTTCTTCCCCTGTGAGCTCCACACATGGAGTGGGTTAAGAGCAACAAAGAAGACTCTGCTTTATATGAATTTCACTAATGACTTAATAAATCTCACAAACTCATCTATCTACTTGACTACTTTCATATAAAATCCACCTCTATTTTAATATGAAGAGGTATTAAATGTGAAGATGAACATAACTCTTTTTTCCCCCTTTTTTCCTTGTAGGGATCAGTGTGAAACTTGCCTTTTCCCCTTTAGTTGGTTCAGTGAAGGATCAACTCACAATTATGGCAGATTAAGAAGAGAAAGGTTTATTTCTAAATACTATATGTATGGGGGGAAACCACAGGGATGATGACACAAAGTCTCTGTGATTGTAAGAGACCTTTATAGATGCCTTTTGGAAGGGGAGGGGGAGAATGTGGAAAGTGTACATGCATTGGGTGGTTGCTAGGGGGGATGTGAGTAGATGAGTGGTAACAGATTGAATTGTAGATTAACCTGAGAGACAGGTCTGCTTCATAGGACCCTAGAGCTAGACCTTTTAGCATGCAATAAGGAAGTCAGCAGTCCCCTCTGATGCCCAATCAGACTACTCAGGTTTTACATGGGCGAAGGAAAGACCTCTTCCAATAGTTTCTTTTTTCTTTCTTTCTCTCTATCTCTTTTTAATTTTTTGTATTAAATGATAGCTGTGTAAATTAATGCAAGCATGGGGTACAGTGTGGCGTTTTCATATACAATTTGAATTTTTTGTTTTTGAGACAGAGTCCCTGTGCCCTCGGTAGACTGCTGTGACATCATAGGTCACAGCAACCTCAAACTCCTGGGCTTAAGCGATTCTCATGTTTCAGCCTCCCAAGTAGCTGGGACTATAGGTGCCCACCACAGCGCTATTTTTTGTTATTGTTGTTGCAGTTGTCATTGTTGTTTTACCTGGTCCTGCTGGGTTAGAACCTGCTAGCCTTGGTGTATGTGGCCAGTGCCTTACCCACTGTGCTATGGGGACTGCCTGCTTCTAATGGTTGCTGATCACGGATGGTCTGTAATTCAAAATATTCCTTATACCAAGGAATCATATTTTGGGGTGAAATTTCCTTAGCTCCTTCATGCTCAGGACAGGATATGAACTCTAACTTTTCTCAGTCTCCTCTGCAGTTCCCCCCATATCAACCCTCTGAACAAACCTTCAACAGACCATGCTGCTCCTGACTCATCTGTACCTCTTCTGTCTTTCTGGACATGTTGTGCTCTTGGTCTAAGACAATTTTGTCTTCCAAGATTCTGCTATATTTATATGGCTGCCTTGACAAATATTTCCAAAATTTTTTTTTTTTGAGACAAGAGTCTCACTTTGTTACTCTTGGTAGAGTGCTATGGTGTCCCAGCTCACAGCAACCTCAAACCCTGGGGCTTAAGTGATTCTTTTGCCTCAGCCTCCCAAATAACTGGGACTACAGGTGCCCGCCACAATGCTTGGCTATTTTTTTGTTATTGTAGTTGTCATTGCTGTTTAGGAGGCCCGGGCTGGGTTCAAACTCGACAGCCCCAGTGTATGTGGCCAGCACCCTAACCACTGAACTATGGGTGCTGAGCCTGTTTGTTAAACTTTTATCACAATAGCTGTTAGTGGATATGACAGGTCATAACATAGTGTTCATTGTCTGCACATGCATGAGCACATCTTGAAATCTTCCATAGTCCCTTTCTATTAAGAGCACCTGTGTCAACACTTGCAGAAAGGGTGTCCACAGAAAGGTGGTAATATCACAAACAATGGTGCAGCGTCTTTTATCAAAATATGTTTCATTGGCTTGGCGCCTATAGCTCAACCGGCTAAGGCGCCAGCCACGTACACCTAAGGTGGCGGGTTCGAATCCCCAGCCCGGACCCCTCAAACAACAATGACAGCTGCAACCAAAAATTAGC